>NC_086017.1:213427500-213730416 GCF_029281585.2 Gorilla gorilla gorilla | reverse complement strand
ACCATCTCTATGAACGTGGAAACATCTACACCGCCATCTGTATGAACATGGAAATATCTACACCGCCATCTCTATGAACATGGAAATATCTTCACCGACATCTGCATGAACATGGAAATATCTTCCATAAGTATTAATCTTCCATAAGTATTAAATATTTATCAATGAACTTGGTATATATTTCCACTTATTTAATATTGAATGCAATACTTTAAGGAACTAGGGAGAGAGGACATCATTGCATTTTTCATAATCTTATGTAGAAAGTATTAAGCCTTTCACCATTTTAAGTAAGATGTTTGCTATAGATTTTTTGTAAACACATAATCAGTTTGAAAATGTACTTTTCTATCCTCAGTTTGCTGGGAGTTTTTAATTTAAAAAATGTGTTACATTTTGTAAATTCCTTTTTTGCATCTATTGAGAGTGTCACGTGATTTTTCTTTTTTCTGTCAGCACGGTAGATTTTCAGTTGTTGAAACCAACTTGAGATAAACCCCACTTCGTTAAAACACATTATCATTTTTAACTATTCCTAGACTCAATTTGCTAATATTGTATTAAGAATGTTGCATCTAAGTTCATAATGGTTATCGGTCTGTCATTTTTGAGTTGTGATCTCTGTATTTGTTTCTGATATCGAGAGAATCCACGTAAAACATCTACTTCTGTCATCAGTAATAATCTGACCAGGGATAACACCAACAGTTAGAGAGGAACCTGTCATTACCTGTGGCAGCAGAGATATCAGAGATTCCAAAAAGAAAAGCAAGGTTAAAATTTCAAATATAATCACATGAAATATCAGAAAGCCAGGGGATAGAAATATAGGAGAGCAAAATCTTAGAGGTCAAAACAAGTAATTAAGTACTGCACATGATAATAAAAAGTAAAGTCTTTTCCTAAGGCAGAGCCTGGCTGCTGCCTAGCTTCTTTGACAATTCTTGGTAGGCTTTCATGGCTTTATAAGGGCTTATACTTTAGGTAAAGTTATAGTCAGGGAAACGGTGGGTGTAGGTTGGCTCTGTAGAAATGAAGCATTACAGGAGCACTGCAGTTAGAAAGAAACTGATACTGATGATACTTCGGTCACACTAATAATACATGCTAATGATAATCATAGCAATCATGGTAATGACAGAAAATATATATATAATATTAACATGCTTCTATTTGCACATATACATATGTGAATAGAAACATTGATTTAAAGACATGAAAGTATAGAAATAGCCTACACCTGATAAAGATATGCTCATACACAATAACAAACATCAGTATAAACAGAGATTTTGATGTATCACAGAATTCTCCAATAGATCACAATTTTGACACTATGGGAAGTGTCATTTTCAGAACTTTTCTTTATCTCCATTATCTCCATTCTCTATTTCCAACATTCCTGGAGACTGAACTCAAGGATCAGTAAATATTCTCAACCTTAACCATAGCAGACTTCATTCATCCCATGTAGGCTTGTTCTTTTTCCCCATTGACAGAAGGCATTGTACCATGAAATATACAACATATCTCTGACACACCTGACGAAAACAAACAATGGGGAAAGATTGACTATTTAATCAATGGTGATGGGAAAACTGGCTAGCCATATGAAGAAAGCTGAAACTGGGCCCCTTCCTTACACCTTATAAAATAATTAACTCAAGATGGATTAAAGACTTAAACATAAGATCTAAAACCATAAAAACTCTAGAAGAAAACCTAGCCAATACCATTCAGAACATAGGCATAGGCAAAGACTTCATGACTAAAACACCAAAAGCAGTGGCAACAAAAGCCAAAATTGAGAAACGGGATCTAATTAAACTAAAGATAGCTTCTGCACAGCAAAAGACACTATCATCGGAGTGAACACACAACCTACAGAGTGGGAGAAAATTTTTGCAATCTATCCATCTAACAAAGGGCTAATATCCAGAATCTACAAGGAACTTAAACAAATTTACAAGAAAAAAACAACCCCATCAGAAAGTGGGAAAAGGATATGAACAGACACTTCTCAAAAGAAGACATTTATGCGGCCAATAAACACATGAAAAAAAGCTCATCATAGGCTGGGCGTGGTGGCTCACGCCTGTAATCCCATCACTTTGGGAGGCCAAGGCGAGTGGATCACAAGGTCAGGAGTTTGAGACTTGCCTGGCCACTATGGTGAAACTCTGTCTCTACCAAAAACACACAAAAAAACTTTAGCCAGGCGTGGTGGTATATATCTGTAATCCCAGCTACTCAAGAGGCTAAGGCAGGAGAATTGCTTGAACCCATTAGGTGGAGGTTGCAGTGAGCCGAAATTGTGCCACTGCACTCCACCCTGGGTGACAGAGTGAGGTTGTCTCGAAGAAAAAAAAAAAAAAAAGCTCATCACCCCTGGTCCAATGAGATACCATCTCGCGCCAGTTAGAATGGCAATCATTAAAAAGCCAGGAAACAACAGGTGCTAGAGAGGATGTGGAGAAATAGGAATGCTTTTACACTGTTGGTGGGAGTGTAAATTAGTTCAACCATTGTGGAAGACAGTGTAGCAATTCCTCAAGGATCCAGAACTAGAAATACCATTTGACCTAACAGTCTCATCACTAGGTACACATCCAAAGGATTATAAATCATTCTACTATAAAGACACATTCACACATATGTTTATTGCAGCACTATTCACAATAGCAAAGACTAGGAAGCAACCCAAATGCCCATCAATGATAGACTGGATAAAGAATATGTGGCACATGTAAACCATGGAATACTATGCAGCTATAAAAAAGGATGGATTAATGTCTTTTGCAGAGACATGGATGAAGCTGGAAACCATCATTCTCAGCAAACTATCACAAGAACAGAAAACCAAACACCACATGTTCTCACTCATAAGTGGGAGTTGAACAATGAGAACACATAGACACAGGGAGGGGAACATCACACACTGGGGCCTGTCAGTGGGTAGGAAGGAAAGAGGAGGGATAGCATTAGGAGAAATACTTAATGTAGATGACGGGTTGATGGGTGCAGCAAACCACAACAGCACATGTATACCTATTTCACAAAACTGCAAGTTCTGCATATGTATCCCAGAACTTAAAGTGTATGTATGTGTGTATATATATACACACAAATGTAAATGTAAATGTAAATAAATTGAAAATGGTAAAAATAGAAATATGTTTCCTACACAAATAGTGACATAATAAAGCAAGATAGAATGTATGTTTGAGTTAAAAAAAAATTTGCTTAGAAGACAACTTGAATTCCATTCCAAGGAACTAGTTTTCAAAAGTTTACAACCAGATTTCAGTTTGGCAAAAGGCAACAATGCCGTTTTGAAAATAATTTCTGAAAAGAGCTTCCCCAGCAGTTCCAAATGGCAGTCCTGATACAAGGAAGTAGGGGCAATTTTGTTACCACCAGGAACATTGAATTTATTTTCAGACCTTGAAATTCTGGGAGGCCCTCGAATAATAATCAACTACAATATTTTACTTTACATAGAAATATTGTTTTAATGTTAATATAAAAGCTTGTATATGAACTAAAATTGTCAATCTGCCACTTTTAAGAAAGAAGAATCCATTATGTCCCTAATCTATAGTGAGTTGATATGTTCCATAAGCAGTTCTGGAAGGAGGCTACACTTAGAGCATAAATTGGTATAGATCGCTTTGCTCTCACAGATAGCGACACAATATTTTCTGCTGAATGGGAAAAAGTTTGAAGGCATAAATCAAGATAAAGCAATCATCTGACAAAGAATTACAAAGAGGCCCCATACCTTTTTCTTAGTGAACGCCATGTGACACATTGATTTTCCACTGAAGATAAAAGCCAAAATCATGTGTCATCAATAGAAAGCAAGCAAAACTATTTGGTTCAATATGTTATGGTACTGAACCAAAAAAAAACTTGCAGAGAAAAGACAAATCTAAAATGTTGCACATGATTCAAACAAGTCTGGATCAGAAGAGACATTTCAGAGGTCACCGCTAGAGAGTCAAGGATACATTAGAGAGAAATAAACTCCTGCTTTTTTGTTTATCTACTTACATACACAGATACTGTCTGATGAAGATGATTGATATCAGGTATGGTATTTGATGGTATAGTCATTTACAAAATAATTCATCCCTTATGATCTAATGCAATTTTCTTCATATTACACGTGTATATTTAAATACTTCCTTGTGAAGTGGAGGCTAGCCAGGCGGCTGTTAGCATATCCAGTACATTTCTGCAAATTCCAAAATGGCAAATCCCACAGTTGAAATTTCAACCTCTCTAGCGTCCCTCGGCTGGAGTGCATAATCACGGCAAAAGTCTGCAACATCAGAGGTGGCCGCCACAGACACAAAGTCTATGTTTCTCATTCCATTCTACCAAATCTAGTCAGCAGTCTGGGTGAGGGGGCTTGGCAGTATCTATGAGCAGAAAGCATTCAAATGGCTGGTATATGTGCTTCCGGGGAAAGTAAGGGAAAAAAAGAGAGAGGGAGGGAGGGAGGGAACAAGAAAGAAGAAGGAAACTCAAGGAGAGAGGAAGGGAAGGAGGCTGGCAAGAAGGGATGGAGGGAGCAAGGGAGGGAGGAATAAAGGAAGGAAGTTACACCAAGTTTCAAAACTGGCCACGGACTGAGAAGGATTAAGAGGCAAACGGAATTGAAAGCATTTATGTTCATACTCGGTATTTTTCTTACCCATTCTTGCAAATTAGTAATTTAAAAATTTTCATTTCCACAAATCCACGTGTTTTCTTGTTCCTCTCTCTCCGCTCTTTTTCCTTCTTTCCTTCCTGCCTTTCTTCTTTCTTTTCAACATAGGTTATATAAATGTGTGAGAGCTATCACTAGTCTACATTAATCATCAGGATTTTCCTGTATATTTCCAATTAAGATGACCCATAATAATATTCTACTGTAATTTTGGAGGGTCCAAAATACTAGATGGCATTTAGTGTTTTGGAAATCATGACAAGTCTAACAGGACTTTAAAAAACCTATCAAGACATCTGATGTGTTTTCTTGCCCATACACTCTTTAATGAGGTCTGCTTGACCCTTTCTTCTTCCCTTCTCTAGTCATGGGTTCTTCACACTGAAAACTAAGCTTTGCATCAGTGTTTGACGAACAGGTGACATAATAAACTGCAGTTATATTTTAAATTCAGCTCAAGATGGTAGATGAGAAATCTAAGATTGTGAAGTGAGATTTAGCATGCTGTTCAGTATGCAACAAATCTGAGTGTTGCTCACACAGGATTCATACCAACAGGCTCCTTCCAAAACCTTTCAATGCAAATTCTAGCAAATGCACACTTGGAAGAAAAATGTTCCATGAAGTTGTATATGTAAATTTATACTTTCAGCATTTATGTATATAATTTCAGGGGAAGTGGGATCAACTTAACATTATTAAACATAGTCCAATGATATTTACAACATAACTTCAGAAACATTTTATTACTAGAAGTATTTTAAAAAGGATGTACCATTTAGGATTTAAGACACACCCCACAAATGAAAAAACAAATGAGATTATAAACAACATTTTAAAAAAAAATTATGCCATCTCTTTCACTACAAAATCCTCCTGGGGGAAAAATATCTTTTCCTTCATTATTAAAGGATGTTATCAGAGCACAGTGGAATTCTTTCAGATTTAGTCAGAAGGTTCTCTGGAGTTGAGAGATCTATTGGAGAATATTTTCTTTGAAAGTCCATGTCCTTTCCCCAGGCCTACATCATATATAAATAAACATTTCAGAAAAGGGGCCATTTTAGGAAAAAGTGGGTTGAAGATTGTAAGACTGGTTCCTGGGTGCCAAATAATTCACAAGTTGGAATAAGCTGGGTTTTTGTAACACTTCTCTATGACTGCCATTGATACTGAACTATGCCAAGGAACTAAGTCCTACCAAGGAAAAGCAGGAGGAAAACAGGTGTAAGAAAACATTTCCTGTCAGTGTGTCCAGAGATAGCACGAGTCAACAGCGGCTCCTCATGAAGCCATCGATTCGTAACACTGGAGTATCTACAATGCATCTGGGTCGAATTATTAAAAAGAAAGTTCTTCTCAAGCTAGTTGTAATGGTAGCTAATTTAAAACATTAATGTTCTGCGATTCTGATAAAAACCTATGTGGTGAACCAACAATAAAGGCGGCTGAAGATATTGGTATGAAATAGTTATTTTTCCTTATATACCTGGACGTTCATGTAAGAAATTATACTTTTGGAAGGTCTGTCATATTCTCAGTGTATAAGAGTGGAATCATTTTTAGAAGTTATTGTCAGAATTTTGCTTTAATAGTGCAATAAAGTGTACATTCTCCCTCTCTCATTTTCATTCAACAGCCTCTACAAATTGAGCCTGGCTCAAAGGTCTTTCCCTCTTGGAATATGACTCCTCCCCTGTCCCTCTACATAGGCTATTCTATAACAAATTATTTGGCTGTCTTGATTTTTTCAGAGACCTCATGCTAGTAGTAGAGAGCCAGGAGAAAGTGAGATGTCCTATATAAAAGGCCTGCTAGAAAAAGAAATCAGCACTGAGTTCTAAGGATACTGAACAACTTTTTAAAAAACAA
This sequence comes from Gorilla gorilla gorilla, assembly GCF_029281585.2. Lineage (NCBI taxonomy): Eukaryota > Metazoa > Chordata > Mammalia > Primates > Hominidae > Gorilla > Gorilla gorilla. The sequence continues at coordinate 213,723,830 of NC_086017.1, read as the reverse complement.
GCAAGCCATATTAAACACATTAGTTACAACCAAATTAGATAAAACAATGAAAATTATCCAAGAAGAAAATGTACATCACCTGTCTAGGTTTAAAATTGCTTAAGGCTGCCATCCAAGGACCATCTATGATAACAAATACAGTAGTCTGTATTGACACAAAGTTTTAGTGATAGACGTAATTACATTCTTCTGCTGGTGGTGTGCTAGAATAAATGGAATATCTGCTGATCAAATCTGAATGCATCCCATAATATTAGCATGTAGGATCCCAGATCTGCAGGCACTATCTCTTTCTCAGATCTACACTTTGAATATTATGTTAGTTAAAATGAGAAGTATGTTAGAAAATGTCTTTTAGAAAAGAAATATTGGCTGAGTATGGTGGCTCATGCCTGTAATCCCAACACTCTGGGAGGCCAAGGTGAGAAGATCTCTTGAGCTCAAGAATTTGAGGCCAGCTTGGGCAACATATCTATAAAAAATTTTAAAAATTAGCCGGTGTGGTGGTGCACACCTATAGGCACAGCTACTTCAGAGGCTGAATCAAGAGGATCACTTGAGCTTGGGAGTTTGAGGTTGCAGTGAACTATGAACATGGCACTGAACTCCAGTCTGGGCAACAGAGTGAGAACTTGTCTTCAAAAAAATAAAAAAGAAGAAAAAAATAGGAAACATTGTGTTCACGTATGCTATGGTACTCTTTCTTATATAAACTATTTCTTTGCAGTATTCTAGAGGATTTAAGACAAATTTACCATTTAATAATTTAATATGGTATATTATTGCATTAGTATAGTATGTTATTATATAATTAGTATAAGTGACCAGTGCTGCAACAACCACATTCCAAAAAATATTGTGATCCTCCAAAATTACAATGTCTAAATGACATTATTCTCCTTCATGAGACCGTTATACCTTAATTTTTCAGCACCATGAAAATCTACAAATGCCCTCTAAAATATATTTAGAAAACGTGGGAAAAAAATAGATACAGTTTCAGAAGATACATATATTTTGAAAATTAGCCTTTTTGGAATAAATTATTCTTTATGACATATAAATAAACACATTTTTCAGACTGGCGGGGTAACATTTGCATCAGTCAAAATAATTAGATTACTAAAACCTGTAATCTTATTAGAAAAATGGTTTATTCAGAGAATCATTGGAATTATTAGCCTTCAAGCTGCTATATATTGAATCTGATCAAAATAATTAAGATAATATTATTTCATTTTTCAGTATAATATCCCCTTAGTATTTTCGTTTCTTATTTAATATGTGATTATATTTACTTCTGTGAATAATATGGATGAAGATCATTACAGTGTCAAGATCACTGGGTTCAGAACACAGAAACCTCAAGTCTATTCTTTTTTCTTAAATACCTGTAAGACATTAAAGAAGACAGAGTTTCTGGACTCTAATTTCTCTATCTGTAGAATAAATGGGTTAGACCAAATAACTCCTTTCTGCTTATAAATTTTCTAATTATATGACTGAGCTTACACCTGGAAAACAGTCTATCTCCTGTATAAATTAATGATAGAAATGAAAACCACCATGTTTCATGAAATTAACCACATAAATATTAACATCAACTGCTCAGAAGGACTTAAGTGCAAGTATCACAGGAATTCTGAAGCACAGAGAACTAAATATAAGAAATGTAACACTCTTCGTATTTTCAAAGAAGATTTTAATAATATATGTAAACACAGTAGCCTGTTCATAAGAAAAAAGAAAAGTGACGTCTTAGCATATTCAGGGTTCAACCAAAACTACTACTGGAATGTAAATCAAAGCAATATTCACCTAACTGTCATAATTGGCATGAATAATTTTAAGTAAAAAACTTTTATTTGATATTAAATGTGAACAATAAGCCAAAACAGAGAAAACTAATCAATTGATCATTTATTGAAACTGAAATAAAAATATATAATTATTGAAGCCTCTTATATACATAAACCAATCATTGCTTAAATGAGCTGACATACTAGCTCCATAGTTTTATGTCACTAAGGAACTCTTTTGAACACAATAAAGAAACCAGAATTGAGCACAAAGAATGATGAACTGGGAAGTTCATGGCTTTCTATCTACTAATTAGGAGTACAATCATTCAGTCAAACAGCCACTCAACAAACATTTAGCATACAGCTTCTGGATACCAGGTACTGGTGTAGGTGCTAGAGCAACAAGGAAATAGTCCCTGCATTCAGTGAGCTCACAGGCAAGTAAACAAGTAAGTATAAAGACTGCATGACTGATTGGGAGCGGTGGCTCATGCCTGTAATCCCAGCACTTTGGGAGGCCAACGTGGGCAGATCACGAGGTCAAGAGATCGAGACCATCCTGGCCAACATAGTGAAACCCCATCTCTACTAAAAATACAAAAATTAGCTGGGCACGGTGGTGCACGCCTGTAGTTACTTGGGAGGCTGAGGCAAGAGAATCAGTTGAACGTGGATGGTAAAGGTTGCAGTGAGCTGAGATCACACCACTGCACTCCAGCCTGGTGACAGAGTGAGACTCTGTCTCAAAAAAAAAAAAAAAAAAAAAAAAAAGACTCCACGATAAATGTGTATCTACAAAGGGCACAAAGGAATGAGTAGCTAATCCCCAAAGCCATATGGAGCGGTCAGTATAAGCTTCAGGAAAAGAAACTGAAGTAAAAAACTAACCTGAATCTGAAAAAAATGAGTAGGTATTTTCCAAGCACGTTTCAGGGGAAAAGTTTCAGGATGCAGAAGTCCTCCCAAGTACAAAAAGAGAATGAACTCTGGACAACTGGCAATTTATGGCACACAGGAATCAGTAAATGTAGGGATGAGAGGCACACAGAAACGTTGGCAAAAACAGGAATTTTGACTTTATTCCATAAATCATGGAAAGCCACCAATGGGTTTTAAGTAATAAAATACTAAGACCAGGTTTGCATTTTAGAAAGATCAATTTGATTTCAGTGAGGAGGTCCAAAAATGAGAGCAGCAAGGCCAGATAGAAGGTCCTACTGCAACTAGCTATGGTTAGAGATGCAGACCAAAACTAAGGTGAAATCATTTAGAAGAAAGAATGTGGATATAAGAGCCATTGGTTTGGCCTCTCCACATCATTTTTTTAATTTTATTTTCATTTATTTATTTATTTATTTATTTTGAGACAGAGTCTCGCTCTGTCACCCAGGCTGGAGTGCAGTGGCGTGATCTTGGCTCACTGCAAGTTCTGCCTCCCGGGTTCACACTATTCTCCTGCCTCAGCCTCCCGAGTAGCTGGGACTACAGGCACGCGCCACCATGCCCAGCTAATTTTTTCTATTTTTTAGTAGAGATGGGGTTTCACCGTGTTAGCCAGGATGGTCTCGATCTCCTGACCTCGTGATCCACCCACCTCGGCCTCCCAATGTGCTGGGATTACAGGCTTGAGCCAGCATGCCCAGCTGGCCTCTCCACATCTTTACTGTTATACTGATAACATGGGGATGAAAATAAATATTATTTGTATTTAAACTATTATTGTTATGTGAAAATTAAACAAATAACATACTATGATAACATCTGAGGTTCAAGAAATATTAAGTCTTGAAAATAGGAAAGATGAAAGGAAGGAAACAGGGAGTGGGGAGGAAAGTAGGAGAAAGGAGAGAATATGGGAATGAGAGAGGAGGAAAATAATAAGAAAGAAGTAGAAAGCTAGGTACGGTGGCTCATGACTCTAATCCCAGCGCTTTGGGAGGCCGAGTCAGGCAGATCACAAGGTCAGGAGTTCAAGACCAGCCTGGCCAATATGGTGAAACCTTGTCTCCACTAAAAATACAAAAATTAGCTGGGTGTGGTGGCAGGCACCTATAGTCCCAGCTACTCGGGAGGCTGAGGCAGGAGAATCACTTGACCCTGGGAGGCAGAGGTTGCAGTGAGCTGAGATCACACCACTGCACTCCAGCCTGGGTGACAGAGAAAGATGCTGTCTCAAAAAAAAAAAAAAAAAAAAAGAAAAAAAAAGAAAGAAGTAGAAAAAGATATAGTATTTCTTAATCAGCAGAAGCTACTCTTATTTTTCAATACTCTACCTTTCTAATGTATCACTGACAAGGAAAGGTCTTGAATAATTGACTGAAGTCAGAATAGGTAAGGCACTCTACCTGTGGATACATGAGAGGCCTTAAAAAGTTCATGGAAAATGTATATTATGAAAAAAACTATGCAAAGGTTTCAATTTTGGCAGCAAAATAAACTCATACTAATTTATTATAGCATGTTTGAACAGGATCTAGTTTGAGACAGTAAGAAGGAGTAGACATTAGTTTGAAAAGAGCCCCTAGCAGAGCAATGTAAATTCTGCTAAAATTGAAGCAAGAACAAACATTAGATTATGATGAAGCTTGAGTGAAAGAATGGTGAAATCACTGATGCTTTACAAAAAGCTTGAGGGGACAATGCACCAAAGAAATCAGTAGTTCACAAGCGGACAGCTTTTTTAAAGAAGAAACGAGATGATGTGGAAGATGAAGTCCACAGGGACAGATCGTCCGTATCAATTTGCAAGGAAAAAAATTAATCTTGTTTGTGCCCTAATTGAAGAGGACTGATAATCAACAGCACAAACAATAGCCAACATCGTAGACATCTTAATTGGTTCAGCTTACACAGTTCTGACTAAAAAATTAAAGTTGAACCAACTTTCCACTGCATGGGTGCCAAAAGTGTTGTGCTCAGATCAGCTGCAGACAAGAGGAGAGCTCTCAATGGAAATTTTAAAGAACTAGGGTCAAGATCCTGAAGGATTTCTTTGAAGAATTGTAACAGAAGATAAAACATGGCTTTCCCAGTATGATCCTGAGGGCAAAACACAATCAAAGCAATGGCTACCAAAGGTGGAAGTGGTCCAGTCAAAGCAAAAGGGGATCACTCAAGAGCAAAGGTCACGGCAACAGTTTTTTGGGGACATTCCAGGCATTTTGCTTGTTGACTTTGTGGAAGGTCAAAGAACAATAATATCTGCATATCATGAGAGTGTTTTGAATAAGTTAGCCAAAGTTTTAGGGCAAAATACCTGGGAAAGCTTTAGCAGACAGTCCTCTAACACCACAATGTTTCTGCTCATTCCTGTCATCAAGCAAAGGCAATTTTGTGAGAGTCTCAATGGGAAATTGTCAGGCATCCACCTTACAGCTCTGATTTGGCTCCTTCTGACTTCTTTTTGTTTCCCAATCTCAACAAATGTGGAAAGGGCACCCATTTTTCTTAAGTTAATAATGTATAAGAGACTGCATTGACATTGTTAAGTTCCCAGGACCATCGGTTCTTTAGGGATGAAAACCGAAGATCACATTTTCAATGTTTATCTTTTAACTTCATTTTTCCACAAACTTTTTGAAGTTTCTCCATACAAATGTCTCCATACAAATGAGCACTTGCAAAATAAGCAGAGAGTCTCATTCAATGGACAGAAAGTTCTGTGCCATCTAAAAATTATCTTAAGCAAGTTCAATGTGTAGCAACAGACTGTATTGATAAATATCAGTTAGGTTGACTTCTGCAATGACCATGATGGAGTAACAAGAACTAGACTTTCTCTCCCTCCTGAAACAACCAAAAAAATGGCCAAAATGTATGCCACGAAAGTTTGCAAGACCCTGTAAAGTCAGTCTCAAACAAGGTGAGCCTATCAACTGCCCTAATTTATGCCTGGAGAAAGTTTTCCAGCCCACTACTCCAGGAGAAGAGCCCAAGAGGAGCCCATTGTTCTCCCTGAGCTGAGGGGACAGAGCTGAGAGTCCACAGAAACCATGTTGACATGAGCTCTCAGGACAAGGTTTCCGAGAAGAAGGGGCTGCACAGAAAGAGAACTCCAGAGCTCTGCAAAGGGTCCCCCTAAAGTACATAGCTAAGTAATTGTTAGGACAGGCCTAGAGAAAAGTACCTACGGTTGGGGAAACAACACCCAGATAAGATGAAAAGTAACAGTACACATGCTCACCAAGGTCCAGTAATAGTGCTTATTTTATCAGCCAAACCAGAAACACCTCAAGATTCCCAGGGATACCCAGAAGGATCTTGCCTCACTAGTTGGGAGTGATTAGCTCTAAAATGAGAACTGGTCTGATCCCACCTAATGAATTTTTAAAGCAAGACCAAAAAGAGTCAAACTCTTTCCAACTAAACTTAAATACATACCAATACAAAGATCAAGAATATTTATATATACTTCCAGCACTCAATAAGATAAAAGTCACCATATCTGACATCCAGACACAGTTTAGCAGAGACGCAACAGTAACAACAAAAGACAGAAGAACGTGGCTCATAATAAGGAGAAAAATCACTGAGTCAGAACTGATCCAGAGTAAATCAAGGTGCCAGAGTTATCAGTTAAGAACATTAAAATGTTTATTGAAACAGTATTCTATATGTTCTAAAATAGAGACATGCAAGATACACTAAAGGAGGCTGGGCGCAGTGGCTCACGCCTGTAATCTCAGCTTTTTGCGAGGCCGAGGCAGGTGGATCACGAAGTCAGGAGTTCAGGACCAGCCTGACCAATATGGTGAAATCCCATCTCTACTAAAAATACAAAAATTAGCGGGGCATAGTAGCATGCGGCTGTAGTCCCAGCTACATGGTAGGCTGATAGCACATTAGTCATTAAAGAAGAAAAGATAGACACCTCTCAAAATAAAATATAGAGAGAAAATAAATTTTTAAAAAACATGAACAGAGCAATAGTAGACAGTACATTTCAAGTAACTGAATTTACGTGTAATCTCAGTTCCCAAAGGAGAGGAGAGGGAAGATGTGAAAACATTTGGGACTTTGAGTCAGGCAAAGCTTTCTTTGATATGACCCCACAGCATGATTTATATAATAATATATTGATAAGAAGAACTCATCAAATTTGAAAAAAAGAATCTGCTGTTCAAAAGAATCTATTAAGAGACTGAAAAGACAAGCTGCAGGCGGGGAGAAAATATTTGCAATTCATATATCTGATAAAAGGCTTGCATCAAAAATATATTTTAAAAGCTCAAAATTTAATAATGAAAAACAAACAACCCCATTTAAAACTTGGGTGAAAGACTGGAACAGACATTTCAAAGTAGACATTTGTTTGATAAATAAGCACATATGCTCAACATAATTAATGCTTAGGGCAATGCAAATTAAAACCAAAATGAGACGCCACTATCTATTTTTAAATAGCTAAGATTAGCATGACTGATAATAGCCAAGCACTGGCTTGGATGTGGAGAAGCTGAAACTCTCCTACACTGCTGATGGGAATAAAAAAAAAAGTGTAACCTTTGAAAAACAGTTTAAGAGTCCCTTTAAAATGTTAAACATACTTCTGCCGTAAGACTCAGCCATTGCACTCCTGGGTATTTACCCAAGAGAGATAAAAGTAGGTGTTCATATAATGATATCAACACAAATGTTCATAGCACATGTATTCATAATAGCCCAAACTAGAAACAGTCTAAATATCAATCAATACATTAATGAATTAACTTGCTTTATCCGAATTAATTATGGATACATACTATAACATGAATGAATCTCAAAATAATTATACTAAGTGAAACAAGGCAGACTCTAGAGGTAAAACATGCAGAGAAAAAAACATAAAATGTCAGACAAAAAAGTGCATAGTGTAAAATTGTATTTATATACATTTTTTGACTGTATAAATTACTGTCCAGTGACAGAAAGCAGTTTGGTGGTTTTTAAGGGCCAGGAATGAGGGGCCAGAGAAATGTATTATAAAGAGGCATCAGGAAACTGGAGGTGAAGTATATTTCCATCACCTCGATTGTGTGCTGATGGTTTCTAAACTTTCAATATTTTTAGTTTCTCATATGTTATACAAAATAAAGCTTGTAATAAAAATCAAAAGATTGAGCCATCCTTATTTTCTCTATAAAAGAGCAGAATTCTCCTTTTAGAGATTTGGAAAGATTATTAAAAGATAAGTTACAAAATAAAGTACCTGACACGTATAAAATATTAAATAAATATTAGCCATGCTTAATTATTTCGTTTTAAGTCTATATGAGTCAAGTTTTAGTAGAAATATGGGCTAGAAAAAAGAAACAGAAAGCGGGACTCTGTGATCCGACTTGGGCTTATAGAACAGACTGTACTAGTTTGCTCTCATGCTGCTAATAAAGTCCTACCCAAGACCGGGTAATTTATAAAGGAAAGAGGTTTAATGAACTCACAATTCCACATGGCTGGGGAGGCCTCACAGTCACGGCAGAAGGCAAAAAAGAAGCAAAGGCACATCTTAAATGGTAGCAGAGAAGAAAGCTTGTGTAGAGAAACTCCCATTTTAAAAGCATCAGATCTCGTGAGACTTATTCGCTACCAGGAGAACAGTAGGGGGAACCCGCCCCTATGATTCAATTATCTCCACCTGACTCCATCCTTGACATGCGGGGATAATTACAATCAAGGTGAGATTCGGGCAGAGACACAGCCGAATCATATCAATGACTAATGAGAGTTATGTCCAGAACCTAATGAAAACCTGTCTGAGGCCACATTCCCTGTAAAGCAGATTTGAGATAGAGATTTGTGTAGAGAACATTTAACTGGGTAAAATCCTAGGAACCAACAACTGTGGCGAAAAAGCTGAATTGGATAAAGGGAGTTGAGATGTGAGGCAGTCACAACAAACACCTCAGCTTATCTCAAGGGGGAGCTGAGAAGCTGGGGTGACCCTTCAGAGTTGCCCTAAATTGAGGCAGGAGTATGGAGTTTTAATACCTTTCACTGGCCATTCTTCAGATACGAGTTGTCCCCAAGGATGGACATCAGCTTGACAAGTTATTAATTAGATCTCCTGAGAATAAATTCTAGAGAGAATCAGCTGAGAGGCATGATTTAGCAAATGAGAACCAAGTGAAAGGCGAAAGGGGTTTCCCCTTATAAAACCATCAGATCTCATGAGACTTATTCACTACCACTAGAACAGTGTGGGGAAAACTGCCCCCATGATCCACTTACCTCTCACTGGGTCCCTCCCACAACATGTGAATTATGGGAGCTACAGTGCAAGATGAGATTTCGGTGCAGACACAGCCAAACCATATCAGACAGTAATAACTTTCAATTAAATATAGCTAGACTTTCTGTCAATGGGTCACAGCAGTCTAGAGAATACATTGAAAAACTCTGGGAACAGCAGATATAGAGGTCAGATCTAGAGATTTTGAACAAAGTTTAGTGCTACAATGCATTGGTGACCACAGACAAAAGGTGTCTGTTGTTGTTGTAGTTTGTTTTCTGTCTTGTTTTTCATCATGGGAGGACAAAAAGAAAAAATGGGGGCAATGGTGAAGGAGAAATGAAAAAGACCTGCTTTTCTATGGGTGGAAGCGACTAAACGAGAGAATAAATTTGGATTACACAACAAATGCAAATCAAGTTAGAAGCATGAAAGGCATGATTAAGGCCATGGTTCTAATAGAGATCAGCCAGCGGAACCAGGATCATGCCACACCAAGAGAGGCTGCAGAGCCATTGCCTTCTCTCCTGTCAATGCTAAATTAATGAAATGGAACTCACAGAAGCACTATGTAATCAAATATTGGTGGGACACAAGCAAATTCTGAAAAAGTTTCATTGATCAATGATAATATCTTTTGGTGTAAATATCTCCTCAAAACATTTCAGGAAAAAAAATAAAGCTATAATTTTCCTTTAGAAATATTTAAGTTTGTTATACTAGTTTACTTATTTTTTACCTAATACATTCTGATATATTGTTATGTAGGTTAAAGATGCTCGATTCATGCCACTGTGGAAACCACACATAATTTAGGCAATAATGCAAATTCTTTTCAAATTCTTTTATCAGTGTATTCACTTTATTTTTATTTCAAACACAATACAAAATTACAGGATGCTATCAAAGTGATGCTACAAAACCCCACTAAAATTTTTTCAATTCTTCAAATCACACACTTACACACACACACACACACACACACACACACACACACACACACAACACATGCATTCCCCGTACAGGCCTTTTTTGTGGGGGCCTGAGTAAATAACTGCATTTTATTTTCAATTTTTCATTTTGAAATAATTAAAGACTTACCAAAAATATTGCAAAACTACGTGCCTTTTTGAAGTAAAGTCTTGAAAAAGTTGTTTGGTATATCCTTTATAGTAAAAAAAAGAAAACACGTGTGTATTCTGTTGATTAAAGGCATGCTGAGATTGTTAGACATGTGATTTCATCAGAGACTCCAATATAGAGCACAGCTGTAACGACATCCTAAGAGTGTTCTAACTGAAATGTGCTGGAAGAACGTTGTAATTTTTTTCAACCCTTCTCAAGTTGGCACTCAGCAGATTTCCACTCTATAAAAATAACTCCTGCTCTGCAACTAATGTTCACAGATAAGCTCCAAACATATTTACAGCTCCATTTAAGTATAATGTACACACAGTAAAATTCACCCTTTTCAATGTGCAATTTAATGAGTTATGGCAGATGAATATCATCATTTGACCACAATCATGATCAAGATACAGAAAATCTGCATCATCACAAAATGTTTTCTTTTGCTGTTTTGCATTTGATCTTTTCTCCATTCCTGAACACAGGCAACCACTAATCTGCTTCTGTTTCTACAGTTTGCATTTTCTAGAGTATCCTATTAGTGGAATGATACATTGGTGTCTTTCATGTCTAGCTTCTTTCACTGAGCATAATGCTTTTGATATTCATTTATATTGCTGTTGTACCAGTTTGCTCCTTTTTATTGTTGAGTGGTACTCCATCTACAACTGGTTTATCCATTTACAAGTTGATGGACACATCTGCTATGAACTTCAAGGATGAGGCTTGGTACGGATATGTTTTTATTTATTTTGAGTGGCAGTGGAATTATTTGGCTATATGATCAGTACTAAGTTTAACATTAAAAGAAACTGCCAAACTGCTTTCCAGAATGTCTGTACCATTTTGAAGTCCCACTAGCCAGGTGTGAATAGCAATTCTTCACATCATGTGGTATGGTCAGTTCTGCTCGTGTCAGCCACTCCAGTGGGTGTACAGTGGTACCTCAATGTGGTTTTAACTTGCATTTCCCTGATGACGGGTAATGTTAAGTATCTTTTCATTTGTGTATTGGACATCATCTCTTTTTAAATTAAAATATCTGTACAAATATTTGGCCCATTTAGGTCAAAATATTTTGTTAAATGGGTTATTTGTGTTTTGTTAGTTAGTTTTTTAGTTATGTGTACATTCTAGATGAAAGTTCTTTATCAGACATATTTAAAATTATTCTGTCCCAATCTGTGGTTTGCCTTTTCATTTTTTGATGCTATGTTTTAAATTGCAAAAGTTTTAATTTCATGAAGTCCAACTTACTATTTTTTTTCCATTTTCATCCATCCTTTTCTTATCTAAAAAATTTTTAGCTATAGTAAGATTATTAAAAATTTTTCCTATTCAGTAAGCTTTATACTTTTTATATTTACATTATGTATAAAATACATGTTGAGTTAATTTGAGGATATGGTGTGAGGTAATTCTGAAGTTCATATTCTCCATTTAATATCCAATTTTAATAGTACCATCTTTATAAAGACACTGATTTCCTTATTGAATTATTTTGGCAACTTTGGCCATGTAAGGCTGGATATATTTCTAAATGATTTATTCTGTTTCACTGATATATATGTCTTCTTCATGCCAGTAAGTTTACTGTACGCTATCTATGTAAACATGGAAATATCTAAACCGAACTCTATATAAACATGGAAATATCTACACCGCCGTCTCTATAAACATGGAAATATCTACACCGTCATCTGAATAAACATGGAAATATCTTCTCCGCCATCTCTATAAACATGGAAATATTTACACCTCCATCTCTATAAACATGGAAATATCTACACCGCCATCTCTATAAACATGGATATATCTACACCGCCATCTGTATGAACATGTAAATAACTTCACCGCCATCTGTATGAACATGGAAATATCTACACCGCTATCTGTATGAACATGGAACTATATACACCGCTATCTGTATGTACATGGAAACATCGGCACAGCTATCTGCATATACTTGGATATATCTACACCGCTTTCTCCATAAACATGGAAATAACTACACCGCCATCTCTATAAACATGGAAATATCTACACCGCCATCTGTATAAACATGGAAATATCTACACCGCCATCAGTATGAACATAGAAATATCTACACGGCCCTCTCTATGAAGGTGGAATTATCTACACCGCTATCTGTATGAACTTGGAAATATCTACACCGCTGTCTGTAAGAACATGGAAATATCTACCCCGCTATCTGTATGAACATGGAAATGTCTACACCGCCATCTGTATGAACATGGAAATATCTCCACCACCATCCCTATAAACGTGGAAATATCTACACCACTATCTGTATGAACATGGAAATATCTACACAGCTATCTGTATAAAATTGGAAATATCTACACCACCATCTGTATGAACATGGAAATATCTACAACGCTAACTGCATATACATGGAAATAGCTACACAGCTTTCTCTGTAGACAAGAAAATAACTACACCGCTAACTCTATAAACATGGAAATATCTACACCACCATTTGTATGAACATGGATATATCTAGACTGCCATCTCTATAAACATGGAAATCACTACACCGCCAACTGTATACGCATGGAAATATCTATACCGCTATCTCTATGAACATGGAAATATCTACACTGCTATCAGTATGAACATGCAAATATCTACACAGCTATCAGTACATCAATGGAAATATCTACAATGCTATCTCTATAAACATGGAAATAACTACACTGCAATCTGTATAAACATGGAAATACCTACACCGCCATCTCTATAAACGTGGAAATATCTACACCGCCATCTGTACGAACATGGAAATATCTACACCGCCATCTGTATTAAGATGGAAATATCTACACAGCTATCTGTATAAACATGGAAATATCTGCACCGCTATCTGTATAAACATGGAAATATCCACACCGCTATCTGTATAAACATGGAAATATCTACACCGCTATCCGCATAAACATGGAAATATCCACACCACTATCTGTGTCAACATGGAAATATCTTCACCGCTATCTGTATAAACATGGAAATAACTACACCGCTATCTCTATAAACATGTAAATAACTACAACGCTATCTGTGTAAACATGCAAATGTCTACACCGCTATCTGTGTAAACATGGAAATATCTACACCGCTATGTGTGTAAACATGAAAATGTCTACAGCGCCATCTCTATAAACATGGAAATATCTACAGCGCCATCTGTATAAACATGGAAATATCTGCACCTCCATCTCTATAAACATGGAAATATCTGCACCACCATCTCTATGAACATGGAAATATCTACACCGCCATCTCTATAAACGTGGAAATATCTACACCGCTATCTGTATAAAATTGGAAGTATCTACACCACTATCTCTATAAACATGGAAATATCTACACCGCTATCTGTATAAACATGGAAATATCTACACCGCTATCTGTATAAACATGGAAATATCTTCACCGCTATCTGTATAAACATGGAAATATCTACAACGCTGTCTCTATAAACTTGGAAATAACTACACCACTATCTCTATAAACATGGAAATATCTAGACCGCCATCTCTATAAACATGGAAATATCTACACCGCTATCTGCATAAACATGGAAATATCTTCACCGCCATCTGTATGAACACGGAAATATCTTCACCGCCATCTGGATGAACATGGAAATATCTACACCGCGATCTCTATGAACATGGAAATATTTACATCGCTATCTCTATGAACATGGAAATATGTACACCACTATCTGAATGAACATGGAAATTTCTACACCGCTATTTGTGTGAACATGGAAATATCTACACCGCTATCTGTATGAACATGGAAATATCTACACAGCTATCTGTATATAAATGGAAATAACTACACTGCTATCTCTATAAACATGGAAATAACTACACCGCTATCTCTATAAACATGGAAATAACTACACCACCATCTCTATGAACATGGAAACATCTACACCGCCATCTGTATGAACATGGAAATATCTACACAGCTATCTGTATATAAATGGAAATAACTACACTGCTATCTCTATAAACATGGAAATAACTACACCGCTATCTCTATAAACATGGAAATAACTACACCACCATCTCTATGAACGTGGAAACATCTACACCGCCATCTGTATGAACATGGAAATATCTACACCGCCATCTCTATGAACATGGAAATATCTTCACCGACATCTGCATGAACATGGAAATATCTTCCATAAGTATTAATCTTCCATAAGTATTAAATATTTATCAATGAACTTGGTATATATTTCCACTTATTTAATATTGAATGCAATACTTTAAGGAACTAGGGAGAGAGGACATCATTGCATTTTTCATAATCTTATGTAGAAAGTATTAAGCCTTTCACCATTTTAAGTAAGATGTTTGCTATAGATTTTTTGTAAACACATAATCAGTTTGAAAATGTACTTTTCTATCCTCAGTTTGCTGGGAGTTTTTAATTTAAAAAATGTGTTACATTTTGTAAATTCCTTTTTTGCATCTATTGAGAGTGTCACGTGATTTTTCTTTTTTCTGTCAGCACGGTAGATTTTCAGTTGTTGAAACCAACTTGAGATAAACCCCACTTCGTTAAAACACATTATCATTTTTAACTATTCCTAGACTCAATTTGCTAATATTGTATTAAGAATGTTGCATCTAAGTTCATAATGGTTATCGGTCTGTCATTTTTGAGTTGTGATCTCTGTATTTGTTTCTGATATCGAGAGAATCCACGTAAAACATCTACTTCTGTCATCAGTAATAATCTGACCAGGGATAACACCAACAGTTAGAGAGGAACCTGTCATTACCTGTGGCAGCAGAGATATCAGAGATTCCAAAAAGAAAAGCAAGGTTAAAATTTCAAATATAATCACATGAAATATCAGAAAGCCAGGGGATAGAAATATAGGAGAGCAAAATCTTAGAGGTCAAAACAAGTAATTAAGTACTGCACATGATAATAAAAAGTAAAGTCTTTTCCTAAGGCAGAGCCTGGCTGCTGCCTAGCTTCTTTGACAATTCTTGGTAGGCTTTCATGGCTTTATAAGGGCTTATACTTTAGGTAAAGTTATAGTCAGGGAAACGGTGGGTGTAGGTTGGCTCTGTAGAAATGAAGCATTACAGGAGCACTGCAGTTAGAAAGAAACTGATACTGATGATACTTCGGTCACACTAATAATACATGCTAATGATAATCATAGCAATCATGGTAATGACAGAAAATATATATATAATATTAACATGCTTCTATTTGCACATATACATATGTGAATAGAAACATTGATTTAAAGACATGAAAGTATAGAAATAGCCTACACCTGATAAAGATATGCTCATACACAATAACAAACATCAGTATAAACAGAGATTTTGATGTATCACAGAATTCTCCAATAGATCACAATTTTGACACTATGGGAAGTGTCATTTTCAGAACTTTTCTTTATCTCCATTATCTCCATTCTCTATTTCCAACATTCCTGGAGACTGAACTCAAGGATCAGTAAATATTCTCAACCTTAACCATAGCAGACTTCATTCATCCCATGTAGGCTTGTTCTTTTTCCCCATTGACAGAAGGCATTGTACCATGAAATATACAACATATCTCTGACACACCTGACGAAAACAAACAATGGGGAAAGATTGACTATTTAATCAATGGTGATGGGAAAACTGGCTAGCCATATGAAGAAAGCTGAAACTGGGCCCCTTCCTTACACCTTATAAAATAATTAACTCAAGATGGATTAAAGACTTAAACATAAGATCTAAAACCATAAAAACTCTAGAAGAAAACCTAGCCAATACCATTCAGAACATAGGCATAGGCAAAGACTTCATGACTAAAACACCAAAAGCAGTGGCAACAAAAGCCAAAATTGAGAAACGGGATCTAATTAAACTAAAGATAGCTTCTGCACAGCAAAAGACACTATCATCGGAGTGAACACACAACCTACAGAGTGGGAGAAAATTTTTGCAATCTATCCATCTAACAAAGGGCTAATATCCAGAATCTACAAGGAACTTAAACAAATTTACAAGAAAAAAACAACCCCATCAGAAAGTGGGAAAAGGATATGAACAGACACTTCTCAAAAGAAGACATTTATGCGGCCAATAAACACATGAAAAAAAGCTCATCATAGGCTGGGCGTGGTGGCTCACGCCTGTAATCCCATCACTTTGGGAGGCCAAGGCGAGTGGATCACAAGGTCAGGAGTTTGAGACTTGCCTGGCCACTATGGTGAAACTCTGTCTCTACCAAAAACACACAAAAAAACTTTAGCCAGGCGTGGTGGTATATATCTGTAATCCCAGCTACTCAAGAGGCTAAGGCAGGAGAATTGCTTGAACCCATTAGGTGGAGGTTGCAGTGAGCCGAAATTGTGCCACTGCACTCCACCCTGGGTGACAGAGTGAGGTTGTCTCGAAGAAAAAAAAAAAAAAAAGCTCATCACCCCTGGTCCAATGAGATACCATCTCGCGCCAGTTAGAATGGCAATCATTAAAAAGCCAGGAAACAACAGGTGCTAGAGAGGATGTGGAGAAATAGGAATGCTTTTACACTGTTGGTGGGAGTGTAAATTAGTTCAACCATTGTGGAAGACAGTGTAGCAATTCCTCAAGGATCCAGAACTAGAAATACCATTTGACCTAACAGTCTCATCACTAGGTACACATCCAAAGGATTATAAATCATTCTACTATAAAGACACATTCACACATATGTTTATTGCAGCACTATTCACAATAGCAAAGACTAGGAAGCAACCCAAATGCCCATCAATGATAGACTGGATAAAGAATATGTGGCACATGTAAACCATGGAATACTATGCAGCTATAAAAAAGGATGGATTAATGTCTTTTGCAGAGACATGGATGAAGCTGGAAACCATCATTCTCAGCAAACTATCACAAGAACAGAAAACCAAACACCACATGTTCTCACTCATAAGTGGGAGTTGAACAATGAGAACACATAGACACAGGGAGGGGAACATCACACACTGGGGCCTGTCAGTGGGTAGGAAGGAAAGAGGAGGGATAGCATTAGGAGAAATACTTAATGTAGATGACGGGTTGATGGGTGCAGCAAACCACAACAGCACATGTATACCTATTTCACAAAACTGCAAGTTCTGCATATGTATCCCAGAACTTAAAGTGTATGTATGTGTGTATATATATACACACAAATGTAAATGTAAATGTAAATAAATTGAAAATGGTAAAAATAGAAATATGTTTCCTACACAAATAGTGACATAATAAAGCAAGATAGAATGTATGTTTGAGTTAAAAAAAAATTTGCTTAGAAGACAACTTGAATTCCATTCCAAGGAACTAGTTTTCAAAAGTTTACAACCAGATTTCAGTTTGGCAAAAGGCAACAATGCCGTTTTGAAAATAATTTCTGAAAAGAGCTTCCCCAGCAGTTCCAAATGGCAGTCCTGATACAAGGAAGTAGGGGCAATTTTGTTACCACCAGGAACATTGAATTTATTTTCAGACCTTGAAATTCTGGGAGGCCCTCGAATAATAATCAACTACAATATTTTACTTTACATAGAAATATTGTTTTAATGTTAATATAAAAGCTTGTATATGAACTAAAATTGTCAATCTGCCACTTTTAAGAAAGAAGAATCCATTATGTCCCTAATCTATAGTGAGTTGATATGTTCCATAAGCAGTTCTGGAAGGAGGCTACACTTAGAGCATAAATTGGTATAGATCGCTTTGCTCTCACAGATAGCGACACAATATTTTCTGCTGAATGGGAAAAAGTTTGAAGGCATAAATCAAGATAAAGCAATCATCTGACAAAGAATTACAAAGAGGCCCCATACCTTTTTCTTAGTGAACGCCATGTGACACATTGATTTTCCACTGAAGATAAAAGCCAAAATCATGTGTCATCAATAGAAAGCAAGCAAAACTATTTGGTTCAATATGTTATGGTACTGAACCAAAAAAAAACTTGCAGAGAAAAGACAAATCTAAAATGTTGCACATGATTCAAACAAGTCTGGATCAGAAGAGACATTTCAGAGGTCACCGCTAGAGAGTCAAGGATACATTAGAGAGAAATAAACTCCTGCTTTTTTGTTTATCTACTTACATACACAGATACTGTCTGATGAAGATGATTGATATCAGGTATGGTATTTGATGGTATAGTCATTTACAAAATAATTCATCCCTTATGATCTAATGCAATTTTCTTCATATTACACGTGTATATTTAAATACTTCCTTGTGAAGTGGAGGCTAGCCAGGCGGCTGTTAGCATATCCAGTACATTTCTGCAAATTCCAAAATGGCAAATCCCACAGTTGAAATTTCAACCTCTCTAGCGTCCCTCGGCTGGAGTGCATAATCACGGCAAAAGTCTGCAACATCAGAGGTGGCCGCCACAGACACAAAGTCTATGTTTCTCATTCCATTCTACCAAATCTAGTCAGCAGTCTGGGTGAGGGGGCTTGGCAGTATCTATGAGCAGAAAGCATTCAAATGGCTGGTATATGTGCTTCCGGGGAAAGTAAGGGAAAAAAAGAGAGAGGGAGGGAGGGAGGGAACAAGAAAGAAGAAGGAAACTCAAGGAGAGAGGAAGGGAAGGAGGCTGGCAAGAAGGGATGGAGGGAGCAAGGGAGGGAGGAATAAAGGAAGGAAGTTACACCAAGTTTCAAAACTGGCCACGGACTGAGAAGGATTAAGAGGCAAACGGAATTGAAAGCATTTATGTTCATACTCGGTATTTTTCTTACCCATTCTTGCAAATTAGTAATTTAAAAATTTTCATTTCCACAAATCCACGTGTTTTCTTGTTCCTCTCTCTCCGCTCTTTTTCCTTCTTTCCTTCCTGCCTTTCTTCTTTCTTTTCAACATAGGTTATATAAATGTGTGAGAGCTATCACTAGTCTACATTAATCATCAGGATTTTCCTGTATATTTCCAATTAAGATGACCCATAATAATATTCTACTGTAATTTTGGAGGGTCCAAAATACTAGATGGCATTTAGTGTTTTGGAAATCATGACAAGTCTAACAGGACTTTAAAAAACCTATCAAGACATCTGATGTGTTTTCTTGCCCATACACTCTTTAATGAGGTCTGCTTGACCCTTTCTTCTTCCCTTCTCTAGTCATGGGTTCTTCACACTGAAAACTAAGCTTTGCATCAGTGTTTGACGAACAGGTGACATAATAAACTGCAGTTATATTTTAAATTCAGCTCAAGATGGTAGATGAGAAATCTAAGATTGTGAAGTGAGATTTAGCATGCTGTTCAGTATGCAACAAATCTGAGTGTTGCTCACACAGGATTCATACCAACAGGCTCCTTCCAAAACCTTTCAATGCAAATTCTAGCAAATGCACACTTGGAAGAAAAATGTTCCATGAAGTTGTATATGTAAATTTATACTTTCAGCATTTATGTATATAATTTCAGGGGAAGTGGGATCAACTTAACATTATTAAACATAGTCCAATGATATTTACAACATAACTTCAGAAACATTTTATTACTAGAAGTATTTTAAAAAGGATGTACCATTTAGGATTTAAGACACACCCCACAAATGAAAAAACAAATGAGATTATAAACAACATTTTAAAAAAAAATTATGCCATCTCTTTCACTACAAAATCCTCCTGGGGGAAAAATATCTTTTCCTTCATTATTAAAGGATGTTATCAGAGCACAGTGGAATTCTTTCAGATTTAGTCAGAAGGTTCTCTGGAGTTGAGAGATCTATTGGAGAATATTTTCTTTGAAAGTCCATGTCCTTTCCCCAGGCCTACATCATATATAAATAAACATTTCAGAAAAGGGGCCATTTTAGGAAAAAGTGGGTTGAAGATTGTAAGACTGGTTCCTGGGTGCCAAATAATTCACAAGTTGGAATAAGCTGGGTTTTTGTAACACTTCTCTATGACTGCCATTGATACTGAACTATGCCAAGGAACTAAGTCCTACCAAGGAAAAGCAGGAGGAAAACAGGTGTAAGAAAACATTTCCTGTCAGTGTGTCCAGAGATAGCACGAGTCAACAGCGGCTCCTCATGAAGCCATCGATTCGTAACACTGGAGTATCTACAATGCATCTGGGTCGAATTATTAAAAAGAAAGTTCTTCTCAAGCTAGTTGTAATGGTAGCTAATTTAAAACATTAATGTTCTGCGATTCTGATAAAAACCTATGTGGTGAACCAACAATAAAGGCGGCTGAAGATATTGGTATGAAATAGTTATTTTTCCTTATATACCTGGACGTTCATGTAAGAAATTATACTTTTGGAAGGTCTGTCATATTCTCAGTGTATAAGAGTGGAATCATTTTTAGAAGTTATTGTCAGAATTTTGCTTTAATAGTGCAATAAAGTGTACATTCTCCCTCTCTCATTTTCATTCAACAGCCTCTACAAATTGAGCCTGGCTCAAAGGTCTTTCCCTCTTGGAATATGACTCCTCCCCTGTCCCTCTACATAGGCTATTCTATAACAAATTATTTGGCTGTCTTGATTTTTTCAGAGACCTCATGCTAGTAGTAGAGAGCCAGGAGAAAGTGAGATGTCCTATATAAAAGGCCTGCTAGAAAAAGAAATCAGCACTGAGTTCTAAGGATACTGAACAACTTTTTAAAAAACAAGCAAGCCATATTAAACACATTAGTTACAACCAAATTAGATAAAACAATGAAAATTATCCAAGAAGAAAATGTACATCACCTGTCTAGGTTTAAAATTGCTTAAGGCTGCCATCCAAGGACCATCTATGATAACAAATACAGTAGTCTGTATTGACACAAAGTTTTAGTGATAGACGTAATTACATTCTTCTGCTGGTGGTGTGCTAGAATAAATGGAATATCTGCTGATCAAATCTGAATGCATCCCATAATATTAGCATGTAGGATCCCAGATCTGCAGGCACTATCTCTTTCTCAGATCTACACTTTGAATATTATGTTAGTTAAAATGAGAAGTATGTTAGAAAATGTCTTTTAGAAAAGAAATATTGGCTGAGTATGGTGGCTCATGCCTGTAATCCCAACACTCTGGGAGGCCAAGGTGAGAAGATCTCTTGAGCTCAAGAATTTGAGGCCAGCTTGGGCAACATATCTATAAAAAATTTTAAAAATTAGCCGGTGTGGTGGTGCACACCTATAGGCACAGCTACTTCAGAGGCTGAATCAAGAGGATCACTTGAGCTTGGGAGTTTGAGGTTGCAGTGAACTATGAACATGGCACTGAACTCCAGTCTGGGCAACAGAGTGAGAACTTGTCTTCAAAAAAATAAAAAAGAAGAAAAAAATAGGAAACATTGTGTTCACGTATGCTATGGTACTCTTTCTTATATAAACTATTTCTTTGCAGTATTCTAGAGGATTTAAGACAAATTTACCATTTAATAATTTAATATGGTATATTATTGCATTAGTATAGTATGTTATTATATAATTAGTATAAGTGACCAGTGCTGCAACAACCACATTCCAAAAAATATTGTGATCCTCCAAAATTACAATGTCTAAATGACATTATTCTCCTTCATGAGACCGTTATACCTTAATTTTTCAGCACCATGAAAATCTACAAATGCCCTCTAAAATATATTTAGAAAACGTGGGAAAAAAATAGATACAGTTTCAGAAGATACATATATTTTGAAAATTAGCCTTTTTGGAATAAATTATTCTTTATGACATATAAATAAACACATTTTTCAGACTGGCGGGGTAACATTTGCATCAGTCAAAATAATTAGATTACTAAAACCTGTAATCTTATTAGAAAAATGGTTTATTCAGAGAATCATTGGAATTATTAGCCTTCAAGCTGCTATATATTGAATCTGATCAAAATAATTAAGATAATATTATTTCATTTTTCAGTATAATATCCCCTTAGTATTTTCGTTTCTTATTTAATATGTGATTATATTTACTTCTGTGAATAATATGGATGAAGATCATTACAGTGTCAAGATCACTGGGTTCAGAACACAGAAACCTCAAGTCTATTCTTTTTTCTTAAATACCTGTAAGACATTAAAGAAGACAGAGTTTCTGGACTCTAATTTCTCTATCTGTAGAATAAATGGGTTAGACCAAATAACTCCTTTCTGCTTATAAATTTTCTAATTATATGACTGAGCTTACACCTGGAAAACAGTCTATCTCCTGTATAAATTAATGATAGAAATGAAAACCACCATGTTTCATGAAATTAACCACATAAATATTAACATCAACTGCTCAGAAGGACTTAAGTGCAAGTATCACAGGAATTCTGAAGCACAGAGAACTAAATATAAGAAATGTAACACTCTTCGTATTTTCAAAGAAGATTTTAATAATATATGTAAACACAGTAGCCTGTTCATAAGAAAAAAGAAAAGTGACGTCTTAGCATATTCAGGGTTCAACCAAAACTACTACTGGAATGTAAATCAAAGCAATATTCACCTAACTGTCATAATTGGCATGAATAATTTTAAGTAAAACACTTTTATTTGATATTAAATGTGAACAATAAGCCAAAACAGAGAAAACTAATCAATTGATCATTTATTGAAACTGAAATAAAAATATATAATTATTGAAGCCTCTTATATACATAAACCAATCATTGCTTAAATGAGCTGACATACTAGCTCCATAGTTTTATGTCACTAAGGAACTCTTTTGAACACAATAAAGAAACCAGAATTGAGCACAAAGAATGATGAACTGGGAAGTTCATGGCTTTCTATCTACTAATTAGGAGTACAATCATTCAGTCAAACAGCCACTCAACAAACATTTAGCATACAGCTTCTGGATACCAGGTACTGGTGTAGGTGCTAGAGCAACAAGGAAATAGTCCCTGCATTCAGTGAGCTCACAGGCAAGTAAACAAGTAAGTATAAAGACTGCATGACTGATTGGGAGCGGTGGCTCATGCCTGTAATCCCAGCACTTTGGGAGGCCAACGTGGGCAGATCACGAGGTCAAGAGATCGAGACCATCCTGGCCAACATAGTGAAACCCCATCTCTACTAAAAATACAAAAATTAGCTGGGCACGGTGGTGCACGCCTGTAGTTACTTGGGAGGCTGAGGCAAGAGAATCAGTTGAACGTGGATGGTAAAGGTTGCAGTGAGCTGAGATCACACCACTGCACTCCAGCCTGGTGACAGAGTGAGACTCTGTCTCAAAAAAAAAAAAAAAAAAAAAAAAAAGACTCCACGATAAATGTGTATCTACAAAGGGCACAAAGGAATGAGTAGCTAATCCCCAAAGCCATATGGAGCGGTCAGTATAAGCTTCAGGAAAAGAAACTGAAGTAAAAAACTAACCTGAATCTGAAAAAAATGAGTAGGTATTTTCCAAGCACGTTTCAGGGGAAAAGTTTCAGGATGCAGAAGTCCTCCCAAGTACAAAAAGAGAATGAACTCTGGACAACTGGCAATTTATGGCACACAGGAATCAGTAAATGTAGGGATGAGAGGCACACAGAAACGTTGGCAAAAACAGGAATTTTGACTTTATTCCATAAATCATGGAAAGCCACCAATGGGTTTTAAGTAATAAAATACTAAGACCAGGTTTGCATTTTAGAAAGATCAATTTGATTTCAGTGAGGAGGTCCAAAAATGAGAGCAGCAAGGCCAGATAGAAGGTCCTACTGCAACTAGCTATGGTTAGAGATGCAGACCAAAACTAAGGTGAAATCATTTAGAAGAAAGAATGTGGATATAAGAGCCATTGGTTTGGCCTCTCCACATCATTTTTTTAATTTTATTTTCATTTATTTATTTATTTATTTATTTTGAGACAGAGTCTCGCTCTGTCACCCAGGCTGGAGTGCAGTGGCGTGATCTTGGCTCACTGCAAGTTCTGCCTCCCGGGTTCACACTATTCTCCTGCCTCAGCCTCCCGAGTAGCTGGGACTACAGGCACGCGCCACCATGCCCAGCTAATTTTTTCTATTTTTTAGTAGAGATGGGGTTTCACCGTGTTAGCCAGGATGGTCTCGATCTCCTGACCTCGTGATCCACCCACCTCGGCCTCCCAATGTGCTGGGATTACAGGCTTGAGCCAGCATGCCCAGCTGGCCTCTCCACATCTTTACTGTTATACTGATAACATGGGGATGAAAATAAATATTATTTGTATTTAAACTATTATTGTTATGTGAAAATTAAACAAATAACATACTATGATAACATCTGAGGTTCAAGAAATATTAAGTCTTGAAAATAGGAAAGATGAAAGGAAGGAAACAGGGAGTGGGGAGGAAAGTAGGAGAAAGGAGAGAATATGGGAATGAGAGAGGAGGAAAATAATAAGAAAGAAGTAGAAAGCTAGGTACGGTGGCTCATGACTCTAATCCCAGCGCTTTGGGAGGCCGAGTCAGGCAGATCACAAGGTCAGGAGTTCAAGACCAGCCTGGCCAATATGGTGAAACCTTGTCTCCACTAAAAATACAAAAATTAGCTGGGTGTGGTGGCAGGCACCTATAGTCCCAGCTACTCGGGAGGCTGAGGCAGGAGAATCACTTGACCCTGGGAGGCAGAGGTTGCAGTGAGCTGAGATCACACCACTGCACTCCAGCCTGGGTGACAGAGAAAGATGCTGTCTCAAAAAAAAAAAAAAAAAAAAGAAAAAAAAAGAAAGAAGTAGAAAAAGATATAGTATTTCTTAATCAGCAGAAGCTACTCTTATTTTTCAATACTCTACCTTTCTAATGTATCACTGACAAGGAAAGGTCTTGAATAATTGACTGAAGTCAGAATAGGTAAGGCACTCTACCTGTGGATACATGAGAGGCCTTAAAAAGTTCATGGAAAATGTATATTATGAAAAAAACTATGCAAAGGTTTCAATTTTGGCAGCAAAATAAACTCATACTAATTTATTATAGCATGTTTGAACAGGATCTAGTTTGAGACAGTAAGAAGGAGTAGACATTAGTTTGAAAAGAGCCCCTAGCAGAGCAATGTAAATTCTGCTAAAATTGAAGCAAGAACAAACATTAGATTATGATGAAGCTTGAGTGAAAGAATGGTGAAATCACTGATGCTTTACAAAAAGCTTGAGGGGACAATGCACCAAAGAAATCAGTAGTTCACAAGCGGACAGCTTTTTTAAAGAAGAAACGAGATGATGTGGAAGATGAAGTCCACAGGGACAGATCGTCCGTATCAATTTGCAAGGAAAAAAATTAATCTTGTTTGTGCCCTAATTGAAGAGGACTGATAATCAACAGCACAAACAATAGCCAACATCGTAGACATCTTAATTGGTTCAGCTTACACAGTTCTGACTAAAAAATTAAAGTTGAACCAACTTTCCACTGCATGGGTGCCAAAAGTGTTGTGCTCAGATCAGCTGCAGACAAGAGGAGAGCTCTCAATGGAAATTTTAAAGAACTAGGGTCAAGATCCTGAAGGATTTCTTTGAAGAATTGTAACAGAAGATAAAACATGGCTTTCCCAGTATGATCCTGAGGGCAAAACACAATCAAAGCAATGGCTACCAAAGGTGGAAGTGGTCCAGTCAAAGCAAAAGGGGATCACTCAAGAGCAAAGGTCACGGCAACAGTTTTTTGGGGACATTCCAGGCATTTTGCTTGTTGACTTTGTGGAAGGTCAAAGAACAATAATATCTGCATATCATGAGAGTGTTTTGAATAAGTTAGCCAAAGTTTTAGGGCAAAATACCTGGGAAAGCTTTAGCAGACAGTCCTCTAACACCACAATGTTTCTGCTCATTCCTGTCATCAAGCAAAGGCAATTTTGTGAGAGTCTCAATGGGAAATTGTCAGGCATCCACCTTACAGCTCTGATTTGGCTCCTTCTGACTTCTTTTTGTTTCCCAATCTCAACAAATGTGGAAAGGGCACCCATTTTTCTTAAGTTAATAATGT
This sequence comes from Gorilla gorilla gorilla, assembly GCF_029281585.2. NCBI lineage: Eukaryota > Metazoa > Chordata > Mammalia > Primates > Hominidae > Gorilla > Gorilla gorilla. The sequence continues at coordinate 213,697,749 of NC_086017.1, read as the reverse complement.
ATAAGAGACTGCATTGACATTGTTAAGTTCCCAGGACCATCGGTTCTTTAGGGATGAAAACCGAAGATCACATTTTCAATGTTTATCTTTTAACTTCATTTTTCCACAAACTTTTTGAAGTTTCTCCATACAAATGTCTCCATACAAATGAGCACTTGCAAAATAAGCAGAGAGTCTCATTCAATGGACAGAAAGTTCTGTGCCATCTAAAAATTATCTTAAGCAAGTTCAATGTGTAGCAACAGACTGTATTGATAAATATCAGTTAGGTTGACTTCTGCAATGACCATGATGGAGTAACAAGAACTAGACTTTCTCTCCCTCCTGAAACAACCAAAAAAATGGCCAAAATGTATGCCACGAAAGTTTGCAAGACCCTGTAAAGTCAGTCTCAAACAAGGTGAGCCTATCAACTGCCCTAATTTATGCCTGGAGAAAGTTTTCCAGCCCACTACTCCAGGAGAAGAGCCCAAGAGGAGCCCATTGTTCTCCCTGAGCTGAGGGGACAGAGCTGAGAGTCCACAGAAACCATGTTGACATGAGCTCTCAGGACAAGGTTTCCGAGAAGAAGGGGCTGCACAGAAAGAGAACTCCAGAGCTCTGCAAAGGGTCCCCCTAAAGTACATAGCTAAGTAATTGTTAGGACAGGCCTAGAGAAAAGTACCTACGGTTGGGGAAACAACACCCAGATAAGATGAAAAGTAACAGTACACATGCTCACCAAGGTCCAGTAATAGTGCTTATTTTATCAGCCAAACCAGAAACACCTCAAGATTCCCAGGGATACCCAGAAGGATCTTGCCTCACTAGTTGGGAGTGATTAGCTCTAAAATGAGAACTGGTCTGATCCCACCTAATGAATTTTTAAAGCAAGACCAAAAAGAGTCAAACTCTTTCCAACTAAACTTAAATACATACCAATACAAAGATCAAGAATATTTATATATACTTCCAGCACTCAATAAGATAAAAGTCACCATATCTGACATCCAGACACAGTTTAGCAGAGACGCAACAGTAACAACAAAAGACAGAAGAACGTGGCTCATAATAAGGAGAAAAATCACTGAGTCAGAACTGATCCAGAGTAAATCAAGGTGCCAGAGTTATCAGTTAAGAACATTAAAATGTTTATTGAAACAGTATTCTATATGTTCTAAAATAGAGACATGCAAGATACACTAAAGGAGGCTGGGCGCAGTGGCTCACGCCTGTAATCTCAGCTTTTTGCGAGGCCGAGGCAGGTGGATCACGAAGTCAGGAGTTCAGGACCAGCCTGACCAATATGGTGAAATCCCATCTCTACTAAAAATACAAAAATTAGCGGGGCATAGTAGCATGCGGCTGTAGTCCCAGCTACATGGTAGGCTGATAGCACATTAGTCATTAAAGAAGAAAAGATAGACACCTCTCAAAATAAAATATAGAGAGAAAATAAATTTTTAAAAAACATGAACAGAGCAATAGTAGACAGTACATTTCAAGTAACTGAATTTACGTGTAATCTCAGTTCCCAAAGGAGAGGAGAGGGAAGATGTGAAAACATTTGGGACTTTGAGTCAGGCAAAGCTTTCTTTGATATGACCCCACAGCATGATTTATATAATAATATATTGATAAGAAGAACTCATCAAATTTGAAAAAAAGAATCTGCTGTTCAAAAGAATCTATTAAGAGACTGAAAAGACAAGCTGCAGGCGGGGAGAAAATATTTGCAATTCATATATCTGATAAAAGGCTTGCATCAAAAATATATTTTAAAAGCTCAAAATTTAATAATGAAAAACAAACAACCCCATTTAAAACTTGGGTGAAAGACTGGAACAGACATTTCAAAGTAGACATTTGTTTGATAAATAAGCACATATGCTCAACATAATTAATGCTTAGGGCAATGCAAATTAAAACCAAAATGAGACGCCACTATCTATTTTTAAATAGCTAAGATTAGCATGACTGATAATAGCCAAGCACTGGCTTGGATGTGGAGAAGCTGAAACTCTCCTACACTGCTGATGGGAATAAAAAAAAAAGTGTAACCTTTGAAAAACAGTTTAAGAGTCCCTTTAAAATGTTAAACATACTTCTGCCGTAAGACTCAGCCATTGCACTCCTGGGTATTTACCCAAGAGAGATAAAAGTAGGTGTTCATATAATGATATCAACACAAATGTTCATAGCACATGTATTCATAATAGCCCAAACTAGAAACAGTCTAAATATCAATCAATACATTAATGAATTAACTTGCTTTATCCGAATTAATTATGGATACATACTATAACATGAATGAATCTCAAAATAATTATACTAAGTGAAACAAGGCAGACTCTAGAGGTAAAACATGCAGAGAAAAAAACATAAAATGTCAGACAAAAAAGTGCATAGTGTAAAATTGTATTTATATACATTTTTTGACTGTATAAATTACTGTCCAGTGACAGAAAGCAGTTTGGTGGTTTTTAAGGGCCAGGAATGAGGGGCCAGAGAAATGTATTATAAAGAGGCATCAGGAAACTGGAGGTGAAGTATATTTCCATCACCTCGATTGTGTGCTGATGGTTTCTAAACTTTCAATATTTTTAGTTTCTCATATGTTATACAAAATAAAGCTTGTAATAAAAATCAAAAGATTGAGCCATCCTTATTTTCTCTATAAAAGAGCAGAATTCTCCTTTTAGAGATTTGGAAAGATTATTAAAAGATAAGTTACAAAATAAAGTACCTGACACGTATAAAATATTAAATAAATATTAGCCATGCTTAATTATTTCGTTTTAAGTCTATATGAGTCAAGTTTTAGTAGAAATATGGGCTAGAAAAAAGAAACAGAAAGCGGGACTCTGTGATCCGACTTGGGCTTATAGAACAGACTGTACTAGTTTGCTCTCATGCTGCTAATAAAGTCCTACCCAAGACCGGGTAATTTATAAAGGAAAGAGGTTTAATGAACTCACAATTCCACATGGCTGGGGAGGCCTCACAGTCACGGCAGAAGGCAAAAAAGAAGCAAAGGCACATCTTAAATGGTAGCAGAGAAGAAAGCTTGTGTAGAGAAACTCCCATTTTAAAAGCATCAGATCTCGTGAGACTTATTCGCTACCAGGAGAACAGTAGGGGGAACCCGCCCCTATGATTCAATTATCTCCACCTGACTCCATCCTTGACATGCGGGGATAATTACAATCAAGGTGAGATTCGGGCAGAGACACAGCCGAATCATATCAATGACTAATGAGAGTTATGTCCAGAACCTAATGAAAACCTGTCTGAGGCCACATTCCCTGTAAAGCAGATTTGAGATAGAGATTTGTGTAGAGAACATTTAACTGGGTAAAATCCTAGGAACCAACAACTGTGGCGAAAAAGCTGAATTGGATAAAGGGAGTTGAGATGTGAGGCAGTCACAACAAACACCTCAGCTTATCTCAAGGGGGAGCTGAGAAGCTGGGGTGACCCTTCAGAGTTGCCCTAAATTGAGGCAGGAGTATGGAGTTTTAATACCTTTCACTGGCCATTCTTCAGATACGAGTTGTCCCCAAGGATGGACATCAGCTTGACAAGTTATTAATTAGATCTCCTGAGAATAAATTCTAGAGAGAATCAGCTGAGAGGCATGATTTAGCAAATGAGAACCAAGTGAAAGGCGAAAGGGGTTTCCCCTTATAAAACCATCAGATCTCATGAGACTTATTCACTACCACTAGAACAGTGTGGGGAAAACTGCCCCCATGATCCACTTACCTCTCACTGGGTCCCTCCCACAACATGTGAATTATGGGAGCTACAGTGCAAGATGAGATTTCGGTGCAGACACAGCCAAACCATATCAGACAGTAATAACTTTCAATTAAATATAGCTAGACTTTCTGTCAATGGGTCACAGCAGTCTAGAGAATACATTGAAAAACTCTGGGAACAGCAGATATAGAGGTCAGATCTAGAGATTTTGAACAAAGTTTAGTGCTACAATGCATTGGTGACCACAGACAAAAGGTGTCTGTTGTTGTTGTAGTTTGTTTTCTGTCTTGTTTTTCATCATGGGAGGACAAAAAGAAAAAATGGGGGCAATGGTGAAGGAGAAATGAAAAAGACCTGCTTTTCTATGGGTGGAAGCGACTAAACGAGAGAATAAATTTGGATTACACAACAAATGCAAATCAAGTTAGAAGCATGAAAGGCATGATTAAGGCCATGGTTCTAATAGAGATCAGCCAGCGGAACCAGGATCATGCCACACCAAGAGAGGCTGCAGAGCCATTGCCTTCTCTCCTGTCAATGCTAAATTAATGAAATGGAACTCACAGAAGCACTATGTAATCAAATATTGGTGGGACACAAGCAAATTCTGAAAAAGTTTCATTGATCAATGATAATATCTTTTGGTGTAAATATCTCCTCAAAACATTTCAGGAAAAAAAATAAAGCTATAATTTTCCTTTAGAAATATTTAAGTTTGTTATACTAGTTTACTTATTTTTTACCTAATACATTCTGATATATTGTTATGTAGGTTAAAGATGCTCGATTCATGCCACTGTGGAAACCACACATAATTTAGGCAATAATGCAAATTCTTTTCAAATTCTTTTATCAGTGTATTCACTTTATTTTTATTTCAAACACAATACAAAATTACAGGATGCTATCAAAGTGATGCTACAAAACCCCACTAAAATTTTTTCAATTCTTCAAATCACACACTTACACACACACACACACACACACACACACACACACACACACACAACACATGCATTCCCCGTACAGGCCTTTTTTGTGGGGGCCTGAGTAAATAACTGCATTTTATTTTCAATTTTTCATTTTGAAATAATTAAAGACTTACCAAAAATATTGCAAAACTACGTGCCTTTTTGAAGTAAAGTCTTGAAAAAGTTGTTTGGTATATCCTTTATAGTAAAAAAAAGAAAACACGTGTGTATTCTGTTGATTAAAGGCATGCTGAGATTGTTAGACATGTGATTTCATCAGAGACTCCAATATAGAGCACAGCTGTAACGACATCCTAAGAGTGTTCTAACTGAAATGTGCTGGAAGAACGTTGTAATTTTTTTCAACCCTTCTCAAGTTGGCACTCAGCAGATTTCCACTCTATAAAAATAACTCCTGCTCTGCAACTAATGTTCACAGATAAGCTCCAAACATATTTACAGCTCCATTTAAGTATAATGTACACACAGTAAAATTCACCCTTTTCAATGTGCAATTTAATGAGTTATGGCAGATGAATATCATCATTTGACCACAATCATGATCAAGATACAGAAAATCTGCATCATCACAAAATGTTTTCTTTTGCTGTTTTGCATTTGATCTTTTCTCCATTCCTGAACACAGGCAACCACTAATCTGCTTCTGTTTCTACAGTTTGCATTTTCTAGAGTATCCTATTAGTGGAATGATACATTGGTGTCTTTCATGTCTAGCTTCTTTCACTGAGCATAATGCTTTTGATATTCATTTATATTGCTGTTGTACCAGTTTGCTCCTTTTTATTGTTGAGTGGTACTCCATCTACAACTGGTTTATCCATTTACAAGTTGATGGACACATCTGCTATGAACTTCAAGGATGAGGCTTGGTACGGATATGTTTTTATTTATTTTGAGTGGCAGTGGAATTATTTGGCTATATGATCAGTACTAAGTTTAACATTAAAAGAAACTGCCAAACTGCTTTCCAGAATGTCTGTACCATTTTGAAGTCCCACTAGCCAGGTGTGAATAGCAATTCTTCACATCATGTGGTATGGTCAGTTCTGCTCGTGTCAGCCACTCCAGTGGGTGTACAGTGGTACCTCAATGTGGTTTTAACTTGCATTTCCCTGATGACGGGTAATGTTAAGTATCTTTTCATTTGTGTATTGGACATCATCTCTTTTTAAATTAAAATATCTGTACAAATATTTGGCCCATTTAGGTCAAAATATTTTGTTAAATGGGTTATTTGTGTTTTGTTAGTTAGTTTTTTAGTTATGTGTACATTCTAGATGAAAGTTCTTTATCAGACATATTTAAAATTATTCTGTCCCAATCTGTGGTTTGCCTTTTCATTTTTTGATGCTATGTTTTAAATTGCAAAAGTTTTAATTTCATGAAGTCCAACTTACTATTTTTTTTCCATTTTCATCCATCCTTTTCTTATCTAAAAAATTTTTAGCTATAGTAAGATTATTAAAAATTTTTCCTATTCAGTAAGCTTTATACTTTTTATATTTACATTATGTATAAAATACATGTTGAGTTAATTTGAGGATATGGTGTGAGGTAATTCTGAAGTTCATATTCTCCATTTAATATCCAATTTTAATAGTACCATCTTTATAAAGACACTGATTTCCTTATTGAATTATTTTGGCAACTTTGGCCATGTAAGGCTGGATATATTTCTAAATGATTTATTCTGTTTCACTGATATATATGTCTTCTTCATGCCAGTAAGTTTACTGTACGCTATCTATGTAAACATGGAAATATCTAAACCGAACTCTATATAAACATGGAAATATCTACACCGCCGTCTCTATAAACATGGAAATATCTACACCGTCATCTGAATAAACATGGAAATATCTTCTCCGCCATCTCTATAAACATGGAAATATTTACACCTCCATCTCTATAAACATGGAAATATCTACACCGCCATCTCTATAAACATGGATATATCTACACCGCCATCTGTATGAACATGTAAATAACTTCACCGCCATCTGTATGAACATGGAAATATCTACACCGCTATCTGTATGAACATGGAACTATATACACCGCTATCTGTATGTACATGGAAACATCGGCACAGCTATCTGCATATACTTGGATATATCTACACCGCTTTCTCCATAAACATGGAAATAACTACACCGCCATCTCTATAAACATGGAAATATCTACACCGCCATCTGTATAAACATGGAAATATCTACACCGCCATCAGTATGAACATAGAAATATCTACACGGCCCTCTCTATGAAGGTGGAATTATCTACACCGCTATCTGTATGAACTTGGAAATATCTACACCGCTGTCTGTAAGAACATGGAAATATCTACCCCGCTATCTGTATGAACATGGAAATATCTCCACCACCATCCCTATAAACGTGGAAATATCTACACCACTATCTGTATGAACATGGAAATATCTACACAGCTATCTGTATAAAATTGGAAATATCTACACCACCATCTGTATGAACATGGAAATATCTACAACGCTAACTGCATATACATGGAAATAGCTACACAGCTTTCTCTGTAGACAAGAAAATAACTACACCGCTAACTCTATAAACATGGAAATATCTACACCACCATTTGTATGAACATGGATATATCTAGACTGCCATCTCTATAAACATGGAAATCACTACACCGCCAACTGTATACGCATGGAAATATCTATACCGCTATCTCTATGAACATGGAAATATCTACACTGCTATCAGTATGAACATGCAAATATCTACACAGCTATCAGTACATCAATGGAAATATCTACAATGCTATCTCTATAAACATGGAAATAACTACACTGCAATCTGTATAAACATGGAAATACCTACACCGCCATCTCTATAAACGTGGAAATATCTACACCGCCATCTGTACGAACATGGAAATATCTACACCGCCATCTGTATTAAGATGGAAATATCTACACAGCTATCTGTATAAACATGGAAATATCTGCACCGCTATCTGTATAAACATGGAAATATCCACACCGCTATCTGTATAAACATGGAAATATCTACACCGCTATCCGCATAAACATGGAAATATCCACACCACTATCTGTGTCAACATGGAAATATCTTCACCGCTATCTGTATAAACATGGAAATAACTACACCGCTATCTCTATAAACATGTAAATAACTACAACGCTATCTGTGTAAACATGCAAATGTCTACACCGCTATCTGTGTAAACATGGAAATATCTACACCGCTATGTGTGTAAACATGAAAATGTCTACAGCGCCATCTCTATAAACATGGAAATATCTACAGCGCCATCTGTATAAACATGGAAATATCTGCACCTCCATCTCTATAAACATGGAAATATCTGCACCACCATCTCTATGAACATGGAAATATCTACACCGCCATCTCTATAAACGTGGAAATATCTACACCGCTATCTGTATAAAATTGGAAGTATCTACACCACTATCTCTATAAACATGGAAATATCTACACCGCTATCTGTATAAACATGGAAATATCTACACCGCTATCTGTATAAACATGGAAATATCTTCACCGCTATCTGTATAAACATGGAAATATCTACAACGCTGTCTCTATAAACTTGGAAATAACTACACCACTATCTCTATAAACATGGAAATATCTAGACCGCCATCTCTATAAACATGGAAATATCTACACCGCTATCTGCATAAACATGGAAATATCTTCACCGCCATCTGTATGAACACGGAAATATCTTCACCGCCATCTGGATGAACATGGAAATATCTACACCGCGATCTCCATGAACATGGAAATATTTACATCGCTATCTCTATGAACATGGAAATATGTACACCACTATCTGAATGAACATGGAAATTTCTACACCGCTATTTGTGTGAACATGGAAATATCTACACCGCTATCTGTATGAACATGGAAATATCTACACAGCTATCTGGATGAACATGGAAATATCAACACCGCTGTCTGCATGAACATTGAAATATCTACACCGCTATCTGTATGAACATGGAAATATCTACACCGATATCTGTATGAAAATGGAAATATCTTCACCGCCATCTTTATGAACATGGATATATCTACACTGCCATCTGGATGAACATGGAAATATCTACACCGCTATCTGTATGAACATGGAAATATCTACAACGCTATCTGTGTAAACATGCATACATCTTCACCGCTATCTGTATAAACATGGAAATATCTACACCGCTATCTGTATGAACATGGAAATATCTACACTGCTATCTCTATGAACATGGAAATATCTACACAGCTATCTGTTTGAACATGGAAATATCTACACCGCTATCTGCATTAAAATGGAAATATCTACAGAGCTATCTGCATATACATGGAAATACCTACAAAGCTATTTCTTTACACATGGAAATATCTACACCGCAATCTCTACAAACATGGAAATATCTACACCGCCATCTGTATGAACATGGAAATATCTGCACCGCCATCTGTATGAACATATAAATATCTACACCGCCATCTTTATTAAGATGGAGATATGTACACCGCTATCTGTATAAACATGGAAATATCTACACCGCTATCTGTATAAACATGGAAATATCTACACCGCTATCTGTATAAACATGGAAATATCTACACCGCTACCTGTATAAACATGGAAATATCAGCACCGCTATCTGTATGAACATGGAAATATCTACACCGCTATCTCTATGAACATGGAAATATCTACACCGATATCAGTATGAACATGGAAATATCTTCACCGCCATCTGTATGAACATGGATATATCTACACAGCCATCTGGATGAACATGGAAATATCAGCACCGCTGTCTGCATGAACATGGAAATATCTACACCGCTATCTGTATGAACATGGAAATATCTACACCGATATCTGTATGAACATGGAAATATCTTCACCGCCATCTTTATGAACATAGATATATATACACAGCCATCTGGATGGACATGGAAATATCTACACCGCTATCTGTATGAACATGGAAATATCTACATCGCTATCTGTATGAACATGGAAATATCTACACCGCTATCTGTGTATACATGCATACGTCTTCACCGCTATCTGTATAAATATGGAAATATCTACACCGCTATCTGTATGAACATGGAAATATCTACACCGCTATCTCTTTGAACATGGAAATATCTACACCGCTATCTGCATGAAAATGGAAATATCTACACAGCTATCTGCATATACATGGAAATATCTACAAAGCTATCTCTTTACACATGGAAATAACTACACCGCTATCTCTATAAACATGGAAATATCTACACCGCCATCTGTATTAACATGGAAATATCTGCACCGCCATCTGTATGAACATATAAATATCTGCACCGCCATCTGTATTAAGATGGAGATATCTACACTGCTATCTGTATAAACATGGAAATATCTACACCGCTATCTGTATAAACATGGAAATATCTACACCGCTATCTGTGTAAACATGGAAATATCTACACCGCTACCTGTATAAACATGGAAATATCAGCACCGCTATCTGTATGAACATGGAAATATCTACACCGCTATCTCTATGAACATGGAAATATCTACACCGCTATCTGTTTGAACATGGAAATATCTACACCACTATCTGTATGAACATGGAAATAGCTACACAGCCATCTGGATGAACATAGAAATATCTACTCCGCTATCTGTATGAACATGGAAATATCTACACCGCTATCTGTATGAGCATGGAAATATCTACACCGCTATCTGTATGAAAATGGAAATATCTTCACCGCCATCTTTATGAACATGGATATATCTACACTGCCATCTGGATGAACATGGAAATATCTACACCGCTATCTGTATGAACATGGAAATATCTACAATGCTATCTGTGTAAACATGCATACATCTTCACCGCTATCTGTATAAACATGGAAATATCTACACCGCTATCTGTATGAACATGGAAATATCTACACCGCTATCTGTATGAACATGGAAATATCTACACAGCTATCTGTTTGAACATGGAAATATCTACACCGCTATCTGCATGAAAATGGAAATATCTACACAGCTATCTGCATATACATGGAAATATCTACAAAGCTATTTCTTTACACATGGAAATATCTACACCGCAATCTCTACAAACATGGAAATATCTACACCGCCATCTGTATGAACATGGAAATATCTGCACCGCCATCTGTATGAACATATAAATATCTACACCGCCATCTTTATTAAGATGGAGATATGTACACCGCTATCTGTATAAACATGGAAATATCTACACCGCTATCTGTATAAACATGGAAATATCTACACCGCTATCTGAATAAACATGGAAATATCTACACCGCCACCTGTATAAACATGGAAATATCAGCACCGCTATCTGTATGAACATGGAAATATCTACACCGCTATCTCTATGAACATGGAAATATCTACACCGATATCAGTATGAACATGGAAATATCTTCACCGCCATCTGTATGAACATGGATATATCTACACAGCCATCTGGATGAACATGGAAATATCAGCACCGCTGTCTGCATGAACATGGAAATATCTACACCGCTATCTGTATGAACATGGAAATATCTACACCGATATCTGTATGAACATGGAAATATCTTCACCGCCATCTTTATGAACATAGATATATATACACAGCCATCTGGATGGACATGGAAATATCAACACCGCTATCTGTATGAACATGGAAATATCTACATCGCTATCTGTGTAAACATGCATACATCTTCACCGCTATCTGTATAAATATGGAAATATCTACACCGCTATCTGTATGAAAATGGAAATATCTACACCGCTATCTCTTTGAACATGGAAATATCTACACCGATATCTGCATGAAAATGGAAATATCTACACAGCTATCTGCATATACATGGAAATATCTACACAGCTATCTCTTTACACATGGAAATAACTACACCGCTATCTCTATAAACATGGAAATATCTACACCGCCATCTGTATGAACATGGAAATATCTGCACCGCCATCTGTAGGAACATATAAATATCTGCACCGCCATCTGTATTAAGATGGAGATATCTACACCGCTATCTGTATAAACATGGAAATATCTACACCGCTATCTGTATAAACATGGAAATATCTACACCGCTATCTGTGTAAACATGGAAATATCTACACCGCTACCTGTATAAACATGGAAATATCAGCATCGTATCTGTATGAACATGGAAATATCTACACCGCTATCTGTATGAACATGGAAATACCTACACCGATATCTGTATGAACATGGAAATATCTTCACCGCCATCTGTATGAACATAGATATATCTAAACAGCCATCTGGATGAACATGGAAATATCAGCACCGCTGTCTGTATGAACATGGAAATATCTACACCGCTATCTGTATGAACAAGAAGATATCTACACCGCTATCTGTATGAACATGGAAATATCTTCACCGCCATCTGTATGAACATGGATATATCTACACAGCCATCTGGATGAACATGGAAATATCTACACCGCTATCTGTATGAACATGGAAATATCTACACCGCTATCTGTGTAAACATGCATACATCTTCACCACTATCTGTATAAACATGGAAATATTTACACTGCTATCTGTATGAACATGGAAATATCGACACCGCTATCTGTTTGAACATGGAAATATCTACACCGCTATCTGCATGAAAATTGAAATATCTACAAAGCTATCTGCGTATACATGGAAATATCTATACAGCTATCTCTTTAAACATCGAAATAACTACACCGCTATCTCTATAAACATGGAAATATCTACACCGCTATCTGTATGAACATGGAAATATCTGCACCGCCATCAGTATGAACATATAAATATCTACACCGCCATCTGTATTAAGATGGAGATAGCTACATCGCTATCTGTATAAACATGGAAATATCTACACCGCTACCTGTATAAACATGGAAATATCAGCACCGCAATCTGTATGAACATGGAAATATCTACACCGCTATCTGTATGAACATGGAAATATTTACAAAGCTATCTGTATGAACATGGAAATATCTACACCGCTATCTGTGTTAACATGCATACATCTTCACTGCTATCTGTATAAACATGGAAATATCTACACCGCTATCTGTATGAACATGGAAATATCTACACAGCAATCTGTTTGAACATGGAAATATCTTCACCGCTATCTGCATGAAAATGGAAATATCTACACAGCTATCTGCATATACATGGAAATATCTACAAAGCTCTTTCTTTACACATGGAAATATCTACACCGCAATATCTATAAACAGGGAAATATCTACACCGCCATCTGTATGAACATGGAAATATCTGCACCGCCATCTGAATGAACATATAAATATCTACACCGCCATCTGAATTAAGATGAAGATATCTACACCGCTCTCTGAATAAACATGGAAATATCAGCACCGCTATCTGTATGAACATGGAAATATCTACACCGCTATCTCTATGAACATGGAAATATCTACACCGATATCTGTATGAACATGGAAATATCTTCACCGCCATCTGTATGAACATGGATATATCTACACAGCCATCTGGATGAACATGGAAATATCAGCACCGCAGTCTGTATGAACATGGAAATATCTACACCGCTATCTGTATGAACATGGAAATATCTACAACGCTATCTGTATGAACATGGAAATATCTTCACCGCCATCTGTATGAAGATGGATATATCTACACAGCTATCTGGATGAACACGGAAATATCTACACCGCTATCTGTATGAACATGGAAATATCTACACCGCTGTCTGTGTAAACATGCATATATCTTCACCGCTATCTGTATAAACATGGAAATATCTTCACCGCTATCTGTATAAACATGCAAATATCTACACCGCTACCTGTATAAACATGGAAATATCAGCAACGCTATCTGTATGAACATGGAAATATCTACACAGCCATCTGGATGAACATGGAAATATCTACACCACTATCTGTGTAAACATGCATACGTCTTCACAGCTATCTGTATAAACATGGAAATATCTACACCGCTATCTGTATGAACATGGAAATATCTACACCGCTATCTGTTTGAACATGGAAATATCTACACCACTATCTGTATGAACATGGAAATACCTACACAGCCATCTGGATGAACATAGAAATATCTACACCGCTATCTGTATGAACATGGAAATATCTACACCGCTATCTGTATGAACATGGAAATAACTACACCGCTATCTGTATGAAAATGGAAATATCTTCACCGCCATCTTTATGAACATGGATATATCTACACTGCCATCTGGATGAACATGGAAATACCTACACTGCTATCTGTATGAACATGGAAATATCTACAACGATATTTGTGTAAACATGCATACATCTTCACCGCTATCTGTATAAACATGGAAATATCCTCACCGCTATCTGTATGAACATGGAAATATCTACACCGCTATCTGTATGAACATGGAAATATGTACACAGCTATCTGTTTGAACATGGAAATATCTACACCGCTATCTGCATCAAAATGGAAATATCTACACAGCTATCTGCATATATATGGAAATATCTACACAGATTTCTCTATAAATATGGAAATAACTAAAGCGCTATCTCTATAAACTTCGAAATATCTACACCGCCATCTGTATGAACATGGAAATATCTTCACCGCCATCTTTATGAACATAGATATATATACACAGCCATCTGGATGGACATGGATATATCTACACCGCTATCTGTATGAACATGGAAATATCTACACAGTTATCTGAATATACATGGAAATATCTACACAGATTTCTCTATAAATATGGAAATATCTAAAGCGCTATCTCTATAAACTTCGAAATATCTACACGGCCATCTGTATGAACATGGAAATATCTTCACCGCAATCTTTATGAACATAGATATATATACACAGCCATCTGGATGGACATGGAAATATCTACACCGCTATCTGTATGAACATGGAAATATCTACATCGCTATCTGTATGAACATGGAAATATCTACACCGCTATCTGTGTAAACATGCATACATCTTCACCGCTATCTGTATAAATATGGAAATATCTACACCGCTATCTGTATGAACATGGAAATATCTACACCGCTATCTCTTTGAACATGGAAATATCTACACCGCTATCTGCATGAAAATGGAAATATCTACACAGCTATCTGCATATACATGGAAATATCTACAAAGCTATCTCTTTACACATGGAAATAACTACACCGCTATCTCTATATACATGGAAATATCTACACCGCCATCTGTATGAACATGGAAATATCTGCACCGCCATCTGTATGAACATATAAATATCTGCACCACCATCTGTATTAAGATGGAGATATCTACACCGCTATCTGTATAAACATGGAAATATCTACACCGCTATCTGTATGAACATGGATATATCTACACAGCCATCTAGATGAACAAGGAAATATCAGCGCCGCTGTCTGTATGAACATGGAAATATCTACACCGCTATCTGTATGAACATGGAAATATCTACACCACTATCTGTGAAAACATGCATACATCTTCACAGCTATCTGTATAAACATGGAAATATCTACACCGCTATCTGTTTGAACATGGAAATATCTACACCGCTATCTGTATGAACATGGAAATAGCTACACAGCCATCTGGATGAACATAGAAATATCTACACCGCTATCTGTATAAACATGGAAGTATCTACACCGCTATCAGTATGAACATGGAAATATCCTCACCGCCATATGTATGAACATGGATATATCTACACAGCCATCTAGATGAACATGGAAATATCTACACCGCTATCTGTATGAACATGGAAATATCTACACCACTATCTGTGTAAACATGCATACATCTTCACAGCTATCTGTATAAACATGGAAATATCTACACCGCTATCTGTATGAACATGGAAATATCTACACCGCTATCTGTTTGAACATGGAAATATCTACACCACTATCTGTATGAACATGGAAATAGCTACACAGCCATCTTGATGAACATAGAAATATCTACTCCGCTATCTGTATGAACATGGAAATATCTACACCGCTTTCTGTATGAACATGGAAATATCTTCACCGCCATCTGTATGAACATGGATATATCTACACAGCTATCTGGATGAACACGGAAATATCTACACCGCTATCTGTATGAACATGGAAATATCTACACCGCTATCTGTGTAAACATGCATATATCTTCACCGCTATCTGTATAAACATGGAAATATCTACACCGCTATCTGTATGAACATGGAAATATCTACACAGCTATCTGTTTGAACATGGAAATATGTACACCGCTATCTGCATGAAAATGGAAATATCTACACAGCTATCTGCATATACATGGAAATACCTACAAAGCTATTTCTTTACACATGGAAATATCTACACCGCAATCTCTACAAACATGGAAATATCTACACCGCTATCTGTATAAACATGGAAATATCTACACCGCTATCTGTATAAACATGGAAATATCTACACCACTACCTGTATAAACATGGAAATATCAGCACCGCTATCTGTATGAACATGGAAATATCTACACCGCTATCTCTATGAACATGGAAATATCTACACCGATATCAGTATGAACATGGAAATATCTTCACCGCCATCTGTATGAACATGGATATATCTACACAGCCATCTGGATGAACATGGAAATATCAACACCGCTGTCTGCATGAACATGGAAATATCTACACCGCTATCTGTATGAACATGGAAATATCTACACCGATATCTGTATGAAAATGGAAATATCTTCACCGCCATCTTTATGAACATGGATATATCTACACTGCCATCTGGATGAACATGGAAATATCTACACCGCTATCTGTATGAACATGGAAATATCTACAACGCTATCTGTGTAAACATGCATACATCTTCACCGCTATCTGTATAAACATGGAAATATCTACACCGCTATCTGTATGAACATGGAAATATCTACACCGCTATCTGTATGAACATGGAAATATCTACACAGCTATCTGTTTGAACATGGAAATATCTACACCGCCATCTGCATTAAAATGGAAATATCTACACAGCTATCTGCATATACATGGAAATACCTACAAAGCTATTTCTTTACACATGGAAATATCTACACCGCCATCTCTACAAACATGGAAATATCCACACCGCCATCTGTATGAACATGGAAATATGTGCACCGCCATCTGTATGAACATATAAATATCTACACCGCCATCTTTATTAAGATGGAGATATGTACACCGCTATCTGTATAAACATGGAAATATCTACACCGCTATCTGTATAAACATGGAAATATCTACACCGCTATCTGTATAAACATGGAAATATCTACACCGCTACCTGTATAAACATGGAAATATCAGCACCGCTATCTGTATGAACATGGAAATATCTACACCGCTATCTCTATGAACATAGAAATATCTACACCGATATCAGTATGAACATGGAAATATCTTCACCGCCATCTGTATGAACATGGATATATCTACACAGCCATCTGGATGAACATGGAAATATCAGCACCGCTGTCTGCATGAACATGGAAATATCTACACCGCTATCTGTATGAACATGGAAATATCTACACCGATATCTGTATGAACATGGAAATATCTTCACCGCCATCTTTATGAACATAGATATATATACACAGCCATCTGGATGGACATGGAAATATCTACACCGCTATCTGTATGAACATGGAAATATCTACATCGCTATCTGTATGAACATGGAAATATCTACACCGCTATCTGTGTATACATGCATACATCTTCACCGCTATCTGTATAAATATGGAAATATCTACACCGCTATCTGTATGAACATGGAAATATCTACACCGCTATATCTTTGAACATGGAAATATCTACACCGCTATCTGCATGAAAATGGAAATATCTACACAGCTATCTGCATATACATGGAAATATCTACAAAGCTATCTCTTTACACATGGAAATAACTACACCGCTATCTCTATAAACATGGAAATATCTACACCGCCATCTGTATTAACATGGAAATATCTGCACCGCCATCTGTATGAACATATAAATATCTGCACCGCCATCTGTATTAAGATGGAGATATCTACACTGCTATCTGTTTTAACATGGAAATATCTACACCGCTATCTGTATAAACATGGAAATATCTACACCGCTATCTGTGTAAACATGGAAATATCTACACCGCTACCTGTATAAACATGGAAATATCAGCACCGCTATCTGTATGAACATGGAAATATCTACACCGCTATCTCTATGAACATGGAAATATCTACACCGATATCTGTATGAACATGGAAATATCTTCACCGCCATCTGTATGAACATGGATATATCTACACAGCCATCTGGATGAACAAGGAAATATCAGCACCGCTGTCTGTATGAACATGGAAATATCTACACCGCTATCTGTATGAACATGGAAATATCTACACCACTATCTGTGAAAACATGAATACATCTTCACAGCTGTCTGTATAAACATGGAAATATCTACACCGCTATCTGTTTGAACATGGAAATATCTACACCACTATCTGTATGAACATGGAAATAGCTACACAGCCATCTGGATGAACATAGAAATATCTACACCGCTATCTGTATGAACATGGAAGTATCTACACCGCTATCTGTATGAACATGGAAATATCTTCACCACCATATGTATGAACATGGATATATCTACGCAGCCATCTAGATGAACATGGAAATATCTACACCGCTATCTGTATGAACATGGAAATATCTACACCGATATCAGTATGAACATGGAAATATCTTCACCGCCATCTGTATGAACATGGATATATCTACACAGCCATCTGGATGAATATGGAAATATCAACACCGCTGTCTGCATGAACATGGAAATATCTACACCGCTATCTGTATGAACATGGAAATATCTACACCGATATCTGTATGAAAATGGAAATATCTTCACCGCCATCTTTATGAACATGGATATATCTACACTGCCATCTGGATGAACATGGAAATATCTACACCGCTATCTGTATGAACATGGAAATATCTACAACGCTATCTGCGTAAACATGCATACATCTTCACCGCTATCTGTATAAACATGGAAATATCTACACCGCTATCTGTATGAACATGGAAATATCTACACCGCTATCTGTATGAACATGGAAATATCTACACAGCTATCTGTTTGAACATGGAAATATCTATACCGCTATCTGCATTAAAATGGAAATATCTACACAGCTATCTGCATATACATGGAAATACCTACAAAGCTATTTCTTTACACATGGAAATATCTACACCGCAATCTCTACAAACATGGAAATATCCACACCGCCATCTGTATGAACATGGAAATATCTGCACCGCCATCTGTATGAACATATAAATATCTACACCGCCATCTTTATTAAGATGGAGATATGTACACCGCTATCTGTATAAACATGGAAATATCTACACCGCTATCTGTATAAACATGGTAATATCTACACCGCTATCTGTATAAACATGGAAATATCTACACCGCTACCTGTATAAACATGGAAATATCAGCACCGCTATCTGTATGAACATGGAAATATCTACACCGCTATCTCTATGAACATGGAAATATCTACACCGATATCAGTATGAACATGGAAATATCTTCACCGCCATCTGTATGAACATGGATATATCTACACAGCCATCTGGATGAACATGGAAATATCAGCACCGCTGTCTGCATGAACATGGAAATATCTACACCGCTATCTGTATGAACATGGAAATATCTACACCGATATCTGTATGAACATGGAAATATCTTCACCGCCATCTTTATGAACATAGATATATATACACAGCCATCTGGATGGACATGGAAATATCTACACCGCTATCTGTATGAACATGGAAATATCTACATCGCTATCTGTATGAACATGGAAATATCTACACCGCTATCTGTGTATACATGCATACATCTTCACCGCTATCTGTATAAATATGGAAATATCTACACCGCCATCTGTATGAACATGGAAATATCTACACCGCTATCTCTTTGAACATGGAAATATCTACACCGCTATCTGCATGAAAATGGAAATATCTACACAGCTATCTGCATATACATGGAAATATCTACAAAGCTATCTCTTTACACATGGAAATAACTACACCGCTATCTCTATAAACATGGAAATATCTACACCGCCATCTGTATTAACATGGAAATATCTGCACCGCCATCTGTATGAACATATAAATATCTGCACCGCCATCTGTATTAAGATGGAGATATCTACACTGCTATCTGTATAAACATGGAAATATCTACACCGCTATCTGTATAAACATGGAAATATCTACACCGCTATCTGTGTAAACATGGAAATATCTACACCGCTACCTGTATAAACATGGAAATATCAGCACCGCTATCTGTATGAACATGGAAATATCTACACCGCTATCTCTATGAACATGGAAATATCTACACCGATATCTGTATGAACATGGAAATATCTTCACCGCCATCTGTATGAACATGGATATATCTACACAGCCATCTGGATGAACAAGGAAATATCAGCACCGCTGTCTGTATGAACATGGAAATATCTACACCGCTATCTGTATGAACATGGAAATATCTACACCACTATCTGTGAAAACATGCATACATCTTCACAGCTATCTGTATAAACATGGAAATATCTACACCGCTATCTGTTTGAACATGGAAATATCTACACCACTATCTGTATGAACATGGAAATAGCTACACAGCCATCTGGATGAACATAGAAATATCTACACCGCTATCTGTATGAACATGGAAGTATCTACACCGCTATCTGTATGAACATGGAAATATCTTCACCGCCATATGTATGAACATGGATATATCTACACAGCCATCTAGATGAACATGGAAATATCTACACCGCTATCTGTATGAACATGGAAATATCTACACCACTATCTGTGTAAACATGCATACATCATGACAGCTATCTGTATAAACATGGAAATATCTACACCGCTATCTGTATGAACATGGAAATATCTACACCGCTATCTGTTTGAACATGGAAATATCTACACCAGTATCTGTATGAACATGGAAATATCTACACCGCTATCTGTATGAGCATGGAAATATCTACACCGCTATCTGTATGAAAATGGAAATATCTTCACCGCCATCTTTATGAACATGAATATATCTACACTGCCATCTGGATGAACATGGAAATATCTACACCGCTATCTGTATGAACATGGAAATATTTACAACGCTATCTGTGTAAACATGCATACATCTTCACCGCTATCTGTATAAACATGGAAATATCTACACCGCTATCTGTATGAACATGGAAA
Source organism: Gorilla gorilla gorilla (assembly GCF_029281585.2). Lineage (NCBI taxonomy): Eukaryota > Metazoa > Chordata > Mammalia > Primates > Hominidae > Gorilla > Gorilla gorilla. The sequence goes on along the minus strand of NC_086017.1, from coordinate 213,676,504 downwards.
TATCTACACCGCTATCTGTATGAACATGGAAATATCTACACAGCTATCTGTTTGAACATGGAAATATCTACACCGCTATCTGCATGAAAATGGAAATATCTACACAGCTCTCTGCATATACATGGAAATATCTACAAAGCTATTTCTTTACACATGGAAATATCTACACCGCAATCTCTACAAACATGGAAATATCTACACCGCCATCTGTATGAACATGGAAATATCTGCACCGCCATCTGTATGAACATATAAATATCAACACCGGGATCTTTATTAAGATGGAGATATGAACACCGCTATCTGTATAAACATGGAAATATCTACACCGCTATCTGTATAAACATGGAAATATCTACACCGCTATCTGTATAAAGATGGAAATATCTACACCGCTACCTGTATAAACATGGAAATATCAGCACCGCTATCTGTATGAACATGGAAATATCTACACCGCTATCTCTATGAACATGGAAATATCTACACCGATATCAGTATGAACATGGAAATATCTTCACCGCCATCTGTATGAACATGGATATATCTACACAGCCATCTGGATGGACATGGAAATATCTACACCGCTATCTGTATGAACATGGAAATATCTACATCGCTATCTGTATGAACATGGAAATATCTACACCGCTATCTGTGTAAACATGCATACATCTTCACCGCTATCTGTATAAATATGGAAATATCTACACCGCTATCTGTATGAACATGGAAATATCTACACCGCTATCTCTTTGAACATGGAAATATCTACACCGCTATCTGCATGAAAATGGAAATATCTACACAGCTATCTGCATATACATGGAAATATCTACAAAGCTATCTCTTTACACATGGAAATAACTACACCGCTATCTCTATAAACATGGAAATATCTACACCGCCATCTGTATGAACATGGAAATATCTGTACCGCCATCTGTATGAACATATAAATATCTGCACCGCCATCTGTATTAAGATGGAGATATCTACACCGCTATCTGTATAAACATGGAAATATCTACACCGCTATCTGTATAAACATGGAAATATCTACACCGCTATCTGTGTAAACATGGAAATATCTACACCGCTACCTGTATAAACATGGAAATATCAGCATCGTATCTGTATGAACATGGAAATAACTACACAGCTATCTGTATGAACATGGAAATATCTACACCGATATCTGTATGAACATGGAAATATCTTCACCGCCATCTGTATGAACATAGATATATCTACACAGCCATCTGGATGAACATGGAAATATCAGCACCGCTGTCTGTATGAACATGGAAATATTTACACCGCTATCTGTATGAACATGGAGATATCTACACCGCTATCTGTATGAACATGGAAATATCTTCACCGCCATCTGTATGAACATGGATATATCTACACAGCCATCTGGATGAACTTGGAAATATCTACACCGCTATCTGTATGAACATGGAAATATCTACACCGCTATCTGTGTAAACATGCATACATCTTCACCACTATCTGTATAAACATGGAATTATCTACACTGCTATCTGTATGAACATGGAAATATCGACACCGCTATCTGTTTGAACATGGAAATATCTACACCACTATCTGTATGAACATGGAAATAGCTACACAGCCATCTGGATGAACATAGAAATATCTACACCGCTATCTGTATGAACATGGAAGTATCTACACCGCTATCTGTATGAACATGGAAATATCTTCACCGCCATATGTATGAACATGGATATATCTACACAGCCATCTAGATGAACATGGAAATATCTACACCGCTATCTGTATGAACATGGAAATATCTACACCACTATCTGTGTAAACATGCATACATCATGACAGCTATCTGTATAAACATGGAAATATCTACACCGCTATCTGTATGACCATGGAAATATCTACACCGCTATCTGTTTGAACATAGAAATATCTACACCAGTATCTGTATGAACATGGAAATAGCTACACAGCCATCTGGATGAACATAGAAATATCTACTTCGCTATCTGTATGAACATGGAAATATCTACACCGCTATCTGTATGAGCATGGAAATATCTACACCGCTATCTGTATGAAAATGGAAATATCTTCACCGCCATCTTTATGAACATGAATATATCTACACTGCCATCTGGATGAACATGGAAATATCTACACCGCTATCTGTATGAACATGGAAATATCTACAACGCTATCTGTGTAAACATGCATACATCTTCACCGCTATCTGTATAAACATGGAAATATCTACACCGCTATCTGTATGAACATGGAAATATCTACACCGCTATCTGTATGAACATGGAAATATCTACACAGCTATCTGTTTGAACATGGAAATATCTACACCGCTATCTGCATGAAAATGGAAATATCTACACAGCTATCTGCATATACATGGAAATATCTACAAAGCTATTTCTTTACACATGGAAATATCTACACCGCAATCTCCACAAACATGGAAATATCTACACCGCCATCTGTATGAACATGGAAATATCTGCACCGCCATCTGTATGAACATATAAATATCTACACCGGGATCTTTATTAAGATGGAGATATGTACACCGCTATCTGTATAAACATGGAAATATCTACACCGCTATCTGTATAAACATGGAAATATCTACACCGCTATCTGTATAAAGATGGAAATATCTACACCGCTACCTGTATAAACATGGAAATATCAGCACCGCTATCTGTATGAACATGGAAATATCTACACCGCTATCTCTATGAACATGGAAATATCTACACCGATATCAGTATGAACATGGAAATATCTTCACCGCCATCTGTATGAACATGGATATATCTACACAGCCATCTGGATGGACATGGAAATATCTACACCGCTATCTGTATGAACATGGAAATATCTACATCGCTATCTGTAAGAACATGGAAATATCTACACCGCTATCTGTGTAAACATGCATACATCTTCACCGCTATCTGTATAAATATGGAAATATCTACACCGCTATCTGTATGAACATGGAAATATCTACACCGCTATCTCTTTGAACATGGAAATATCTACACCGCTATCTGCATGAAACTGGAAATATCTACATAGCTATCTGCATATACATGGAAATATCTACAAAGCTATCTCTTTACACATGGAAATAACTACACCGCTATCTCTATAAACATGGAAATATCTACACCGCCATCTGTATGAACATGGAAATACCTGTACCGCCATCTGTATGAACATATAAACATCTGCACCGCCATCTGTATTAAGATGGAGATATCTACACCGCTATCTGTATAAACATGGAAATATCTACACCGCTATCTGTATAAACATGGAAATATCTACACCGCTATCTGTGTAAACATGGAAATATCTACACCGCTACCTGTATAAACATGGAAATATCAGCATCGTATCTGTATGAACATGGAAATAACTACACCGCTATCTGTATGAACATGGAAATATCTACACCGATATCTGTATGAACATGGAAATATCTTCACCGCCATCTGTATGAACATAGATATATCTACACAGCCATCTGGATGAACATGGAAATATCAGCACCGCTGTCTGTATGAACATGGAAATATTTACACCGCTATCTGTATGAACATGGAGATATCTACACCGCTATCTGTATGAACATGGAAATATCTTCACCGCCATCTGTATGAACATGGATATATCTACACAGCCATCTGGATGAACTTGGAAATATCTACACCGCTATCTGTATGAACATGGAAATATCTACACCGCTATATGTGTAAACATGCATACATCTTCACCACTATCTGTATAAACATGGAATTATCTACACTGCTATCCGTATGAACATGGAAATATCGACACCGCTATCTGTTTGAACATGGAAATATCTACACCGCTCTCTGAATAAACATGGAAATATCAGCACCGCTATCTGTATGAACATGGAAATATCTACACCGCTATCTCTATGAACATGGAAATATCTACACCGATATCTGTATGAACATGGAAATATCTTCACCGCCATCTGTATGAACATGGATATATCTACACAGCCATCTGGATGAACATGGAAATATCAGCACCGCTGTCTGTATGAACATGGAAATATCTACACCGCTATCTGTATGAACATGGAAATATCTACAACGCTATCTGTATGAACATGGAAATATCCTCACCGCCATCTTTATGAACATGAATATATCTACACTGCCATCTGGATGAACATGGAAATATCTACACCGCTATCTGTATGAACATGGAAATATCTACACCGCTATCTGTGTAAACATGCATATATCTTCACCGCTACCTGTATAAACATGGAAATATCAGCACCGCTATCTGTGTGAACATGGAAATATCTACACAGCCATCTGGATGAACATGGAAATATCTACACCTCTATATGTATGAACGTGGAAATAGCTACACCGCTATCTGTATGAACATGGAAATATCTACACCGCTATCTGCATGAACATGGAAGTATCTACACCGCTATCTGTATGAGCATGGAAATATCTTCACCGCCATATGTATGAACATGGATATATCTACACAGCCATCTGGATGAACATGGAAATATCTACACCGCTATCTGTATGAACATGGAAATATCTACAACGCTATCTGTGTAAACATGCATACATCTTCACCGCTATCTGTATAAACATGGAAATATCTACACCGCTATCTGTATGAACATGGAAATATCTACACCGCTATCTGTATGAACATGGAAATATCTACACAGCTATCTGTTTGAACATGGAAATATCTACACCGCTATCTGCATTAAAATGGAAATATCTACACAGCTATCTGCATATACATGGAAATACCTACAAAGCTATTTCTTTACACATGGAAATATCTACACCGCAATCTCTACAAACATGGAAATATCCACACCGCCATCTGTATGAACATGGAAATATCTGCACCGCCATCTGTATGAACATATAAATATCTACACCGCCATCTTTATTAAGATGGAGATATGTACACCGCTATCTGTATAAACATGGAAATATCTACACCGCTATCTGTATAAACATGGTAATATCTACACCGCTATCTGTATAAACATGGAAATATCTACACCGCTACCTGTATAAACATGGAAATATCAGCACCGCTATCTGTATGAACATGGAAATATCTACACCGCTATCTCTATGAACATGGAAATATCTACACCGATATCAGTATGAACATGGAAATATCTTCACCGCCATCTGTATGAACATGGATATATCTACACAGCCATCTGGATGAACATGGAAATATCAGCACCGCTGTCTGCATGAACATGGAAATATCTACACCGCTATCTGTATGAACATGGAAATATCTACACCGATATCTGTATGAACATGGAAATATCTTCACCGCCATCTTTATGAACATAGATATATATACACAGCCATCTGGATGGACATGGAAATATCTACACCGCTATCTGTATGAACATGGAAATATCTACATCGCTATCTGTATGAACATGGAAATATCTACACCGCTATCTGTGTATACATGCATACATCTTCACCGCTATCTGTATAAATATGGAAATATCTACACCGCCATCTGTATGAACATGGAAATATCTACACCGCTATCTCTTTGAACATGGAAATATCTACACCGCTATCTGCATGAAAATGGAAATATCTACACAGCTATCTGCATATACATGGAAATATCTACAAAGCTATCTCTTTACACATGGAAATAACTACACCGCTATCTCTATAAACATGGAAATATCTACACCGCCATCTGTATTAACATGGAAATATCTGCACCGCCATCTGTATGAACATATAAATATCTGCACCGCCATCTGTATTAAGATGGAGATATCTACACTGCTATCTGTATAAACATGGAAATATCTACACCGCTATCTGTATAAACATGGAAATATCTACACCGCTATCTGTGTAAACATGGAAATATCTACACCGCTACCTGTATAAACATGGAAATATCAGCACCGCTATCTGTATGAACATGGAAATATCTACACCGCTATCTCTATGAACATGGAAATATCTACACCGATATCTGTATGAACATGGAAATATCTTCACCGCCATCTGTATGAACATGGATATATCTACACAGCCATCTGGATGAACAAGGAAATATCAGCACCGCTGTCTGTATGAACATGGAAATATCTACACCGCTATCTGTATGAACATGGAAATATCTACACCACTATCTGTGAAAACATGCATACATCTTCACAGCTATCTGTATAAACATGGAAATATCTACACCGCTATCTGTTTGAACATGGAAATATCTACACCACTATCTGTATGAACATGGAAATAGCTACACAGCCATCTGGATGAGCATGGAAATATCTTCACCGCCATATGTATGAACATGGATATATCTACACAGCCATCTGGATGAACATGGAAATATCTACACCGCTATCTGTATGAACATGGAAATATCTACAACGCTATCTGTGTAAACATGCATACATCTTCACCGCTATCTGTATAAACATGGAAATATCTACACCGCTATCTGTATGAACATGGAAATATCTACACCGCTATCTGTATGAACATGGAAATATCTACACAGCTATCTGTTTGAACATGGAAATATCTACACCGCTATCTGCATTAAAATGGAAATATCTACACAGCTATCTGCATATACATGGAAATACCTACAAAGCTATTTCTTTACACATGGAAATATCTACACCGCAATCTCTACAAACATGGAAATATCCACACCGCCATCTGTATGAACATGGAAATATCTGCACCGCCATCTGTATGAACATATAAATATCTACACCGCCATCTTTATTAAGATGGAGATATGTACACCGCTATCTGTATAAACATGGAAATATCTACACCGCTATCTGTATAAACATGGTAATATCTACACCGCTATCTGTATAAACATGGAAATATCTACACCGCTACCTGTATAAACATGGAAATATCAGCACCGCTATCTGTATGAACATGGAAATATCTACACCGCTATCTCTATGAACATGGAAATATCTACACCGATATCAGTATGAACATGGAAATATCTTCACCGCCATCTGTATGAACATGGATATATCTACACAGCCATCTGGATGAACATGGAAATATCAGCACCGCTGTCTGCATGAACATGGAAATATCTACACCGCTATCTGTATGAACATGGAAATATCTACACCGATATCTGTATGAACATGGAAATATCTTCACCGCCATCTTTATGAACATAGATATATATACACAGCCATCTGGATGGACATGGAAATATCTACACCGCTATCTGTATGAACATGGAAATATCTACATCGCTATCTGTATGAACATGGAAATATCTACACCGCTATCTGTGTATACATGCATACATCTTCACCGCTATCTGTATAAATATGGAAATATCTACACCGCCATCTGTATGAACATGGAAATATCTACACCGCTATCTCTTTGAACATGGAAATATCTACACCGCTATCTGCATGAAAATGGAAATATCTACACAGCTATCTGCATATACATGGAAATATCTACAAAGCTATCTCTTTACACATGGAAATAACTACACCGCTATCTCTATAAACATGGAAATATCTACACCGCCATCTGTATTAACATGGAAATATCTGCACCGCCATCTGTATGAACATATAAATATCTGCACCGCCATCTGTATTAAGATGGAGATATCTACACTGCTATCTGTATAAACATGGAAATATCTACACCGCTATCTGTATAAACATGGAAATATCTACACCGCTATCTGTGTAAACATGGAAATATCTACACCGCTACCTGTATAAACATGGAAATATCAGCACCGCTATCTGTATGAACATGGAAATATCTACACCGCTATCTCTATGAACATGGAAATATCTACACCGATATCTGTATGAACATGGAAATATCTTCACCGCCATCTGTATGAACATGGATATATCTACACAGCCATCTGGATGAACAAGGAAATATCAGCACCGCTGTCTGTATGAACATGGAAATATCTACACCGCTATCTGTATGAACATGGAAATATCTACACCACTATCTGTGAAAACATGCATACATCTTCACAGCTATCTGTATAAACATGGAAATATCTACACCGCTATCTGTTTGAACATGGAAATATCTACACCACTATCTGTATGAACATGGAAATAGCTACACAGCCATCTGGATGAACATAGAAATATCTACACCGCTATCTGTATGAACATGGAAGTATCTACACCGCTATCTGTATGAACATGGAAATATCTTCACCGCCATATGTATGAACATGGATATATCTACACAGCCATCTAGATGAACATGGAAATATCTACACCGCTATCTGTATGAACATGGAAATATCTACACCACTATCTGTGTAAACATGCATACATCATGACAGCTATCTGTATAAACATGGAAATATCTACACCGCTATCTGTATGAACATGGAAATATCTACACCGCTATCTGTTTGAACATGGAAATATCTACACCAGTATCTGTATGAACATGGAAATAGCTACACAGCCATCTGGATGAACATAGAAATATCTACTTCGCTATCTGTATGAACATGGAAATATCTACACCGCTATCTGTATGAGCATGGAAATATCTACACCGCTATCTGTATGAAAATGGAAATATCTTCACCGCCATCTTTATGAACATGAATATATCTACACTGCCATCTGGATGAACATGGAAATATCTACACCGCTATCTGTATGAACATGGAAATATTTACAACGCTATCTGTGTAAACATGCATACATCTTCACCGCTATCTGTATAAACATGGAAATATCTACACCGCTATCTGTATGAACATGGAAATATCTACACCGCTATCTGTATGAACATGGAAATATCTACACAGCTATCTGTTTGAACATGGAAATATCTACACCGCTATCTGCATGAAAATGGAAATATCTACACAGCTCTCTGCATATACATGGAAATATCTACAAAGCTATTTCTTTACACATGGAAATATCTACACCGCAATCTCTACAAACATGGAAATATCTACACCGCCATCTGTATGAACATGGAAATATCTGCACCGCCATCTGTATGAACATATAAATATCAACACCGGGATCTTTATTAAGATGGAGATATGTACACCGCTATCTGTATAAACATGGAAATATCTACACCGCTATCTGTATAAACATGGAAATATCTACACCGCTATCTGTATAAAGATGGAAATATCTACACCGCTACCTGTATAAACATGGAAATATCAGCACCGCTATCTGTATGAACATGGAAATATCTACACCGCTATCTCTATGAACATGGAAATATCTACACCGATATCAGTATGAACATGGAAATATCTTCACCGCCATCTGTATGAACATGGATATATCTACACAGCCATCTGGATGGACATGGAAATATCTACACCGCTATCTGTATGAACATGGAAATATCTACATCGCTATCTGTATGAACATGGAAATATCTACACCGCTATCTGTGTAAACATGCATACATCTTCACCGCTATCTGTATAAATATGGAAATATCAACACCGCTATCTGTATGAACATGGAAATATCTACACCGCTATCTCTTTGAACATGGAAATATCTACACCGCTATCTGCATGAAAATGGAAATATCTACACAGCTATCTGCATATACATGGAAATATCTACAAAGCTATCTCTTTACACATGGAAATAACTACACCGCTATCTCTATAAACATGGAAATATCTACACCGCCATCTGTATGAACATGGAAATATCTGTACCGCCATCTGTATGAACATATAAATATCTGCACCGCCATCTGTATTAAGATGGAGATATCTACACCGCTATCTGTATAAACATGGAAATATCTACACCGCTATCTGTATAAACATGGAAATATCTACACCGCTATCTGTGTAAACATGGAAATATCTACACCGCTACCTGTATAAACATGGAAATATCAGCATCGTATCTGTATGAACATGGAAATAACTACACAGCTATCTGTATGAACATGGAAATATCTACACCGATATCTGTATGAACATGGAAATATCTTCACCGCCATCTGTATGAACATAGATATATCTACACAGCCATCTGGATGAACATGGAAATATCAGCACCGCTGTCTGTATGAACATGGAAATATTTACACCGCTATCTGTATGAACATGGAGATATCTACACCGCTATCTGTATGAACATGGAAATATCTTCACCGCCATCTGTATGAACATGGATATATCTACACAGCCATCTGGATGAACTTGGAAATATCTACACCGCTATCTGTATGAACATGGAAATATCTACACCGCTATCTGTGTAAACATGCATACATCTTCACCACTATCTGTATAAACATGGAATTATCTACACTGCTATCTGTATGAACATGGAAATATCGACACCGCTATCTGTTTGAACATGGAAATATCTACACCACTATCTGTATGAACATGGAAATAGCTACACAGCCATCTGGATGAACATAGAAATATCTACACCGCTATCTGTATGAACATGGAAGTATCTACACCGCTATCTGTATGAACATGGAAATATCTTCACCGCCATATGTATGAACATGGATATATCTACACAGCCATCTAGATGAACATGGAAATATCTACACCGCTATCTGTATGAACATGGAAATATCTACACCACTATCTGTGTAAACATGCATACATCATGACAGCTATCTGTATAAACATGGAAATATCTACACCGCTATCTGTATGAACATGGAAATATCTACACCGCTATCTGTTTGAACATGGAAATATCTACACCAGTATCTGTATGAACATGGAAATAGCTACACAGCCATCTGGATGAACATAGAAATATCTACTTCGCTATCTGTATGAACATGGAAATATCTACACCGCTATCTGTATGAGCATGGAAATATCTACACCGCTATCTGTATGAAAATGGAAATATCTTCACCGCCATCTTTATGAACATGAATATATCTACACTGCCATCTGGATGAACATGGAAATATCTACACCGCTATCTGTATGAACATGGAAATATCTACAACGCTATCTGTGTAAACATGCATACATCTTCACCGCTATCTGTATAAACATGGAAATATCTACACCGCTATCTGTATGAACATGGAAATATCTACACCGCTATCTGTATGAACATGGAAATATCTACACAGCTATCTGTTTGAACATGGAAATATCTACACCGCTATCTGCATGAAAATGGAAATATCTACACAGCTATCTGCATATACATGGAAATATCTACAAAGCTATTTCTTTACACATGGAAATATCTACACCGCAATCTCCACAAACATGGAAATATCTACACCGCCATCTGTATGAACATGGAAATATCTGCACCGCCATCTGTATGAACATATAAATATCTACACCGGGATCTTTATTAAGATGGAGATATGTACACCGCTATCTGTATAAACATGGAAATATCTACACCGCTATCTGTATAAACATGGAAATATCTACACCGCTATCTGTATAAAGATGGAAATATCTACACCGCTACCTGTATAAACATGGAAATATCAGCACCGCTATCTGTATGAACATGGAAATATCTACACCGCTATCTCTATGAACATGGAAATATCTACACCGATATCAGTATGAACATGGAAATATCTTCACCGCCATCTGTATGAACATGGATATATCTACACAGCCATCTGGATGGACATGGAAATATCTACACCGCTATCTGTATGAACATGGAAATATCTACATCGCTATCTGTAAGAACATGGAAATATCTACACCGCTATCTGTGTAAACATGCATACATCTTCACCGCTATCTGTATAAATATGGAAATATCTACACCGCTATCTGTATGAACATGGAAATATCTACACCGCTATCTCTTTGAACATGGAAATATCTACACCGCTATCTGCATGAAACTGGAAATATCTACATAGCTATCTGCATATACATGGAAATATCTACAAAGCTATCTCTTTACACATGGAAATAACTACACCGCTATCTCTATAAACATGGAAATATCTACACCGCCATCTGTATGAACATGGAAATACCTGTACCGCCATCTGTATGAACATATAAACATCTGCACCGCCATCTGTATTAAGATGGAGATATCTACACCGCTATCTGTATAAACATGGAAATATCTACACCGCTATCTGTATAAACATGGAAATATCTACACCGCTATCTGTGTAAACATGGAAATATCTACACCGCTACCTGTATAAACATGGAAATATCAGCATCGTATCTGTATGAACATGGAAATAACTACACCGCTATCTGTATGAACATGGAAATATCTACACCGATATCTGTATGAACATGGAAATATCTTCACCGCCATCTGTATGAACATAGATATATCTACACAGCCATCTGGATGAACATGGAAATATCAGCACCGCTGTCTGTATGAACATGGAAATATTTACACCGCTATCTGTATGAACATGGAGATATCTACACCGCTATCTGTATGAACATGGAAATATCTTCACCGCCATCTGTATGAACATGGATATATCTACACAGCCATCTGGATGAACTTGGAAATATCTACACCGCTATCTGTATGAACATGGAAATATCTACACCGCTATATGTGTAAACATGCATACATCTTCACCACTATCTGTATAAACATGGAATTATCTACACTGCTCTCCGTATGAACATGGAAATATCGACACCGCTATCTGTTTGAACATGGAAATATCTACACCGCTCTCTGAATAAACATGGAAATATCAGCACCGCTATCTGTATGAACATGGAAATATCTACACCGCTATCTCTATGAACATGGAAATATCTACACCGATATCTGTATGAACATGGAAATATCTTCACCGCCATCTGTATGAACATGGATATATCTACACAGCCATCTGGATGAACATGGAAATATCAGCACCGCTGTCTGTATGAACATGGAAATATCTACACCGCTATCTGTATGAACATGGAAATATCTACAACGCTATCTGTATGAACATGGAAATATCCTCACCGCCATCTTTATGAACATGAATATATCTACACTGCCATCTGGATGAACATGGAAATATCTACACCGCTATCTGTATGAACATGGAAATATCTACACCGCTATCTGTGTAAACATGCATATATCTTCACCGCTACCTGTATAAACATGGAAATATCAGCACCGCTATCTGTGTGAACATGGAAATATCTACACAGCCATCTGGATGAACATGGAAATATCTACACCTCTATATGTATGAACATGGAAATAGCTACACCGCTATCTGTATGAACATGGAAATATCTACACCGCTATCTGCATGAACATGGAAGTATCTACACCGCTATCTGTATGAGCATGGAAATATCTTCACCGCCATATGTATGAACATGGATATATCTACACAGCCATCTGGATGAACATGGAAATATCTACACCGCTATCTGTATGAACATGGAAATATCTACAACGCTATCTGTGTAAACATGCATACATCTTCACCGCTATCTGTATAAACATGGAAATATCTACACCGCTATCTGTATGAACATGGAAATATCTACACCGCTATCTGTATGAACATGGAAATATCTACACAGCTATCTGTTTGAACATGGAAATATCTACACCGCTATCTGCATTAAAATGGAAATATCTACACAGCTATCTGCATATACATGGAAATACCTACAAAGCTATTTCTTTACACATGGAAATATCTACACCGCAATCTCTACAAACATGGAAATATCCACACCGCCATCTGTATGAACATGGAAATATCTGCACCGCCATCTGTATGAACATATAAATATCTACACCGCCATCTTTATTAAGATGGAGATATGTACACCGCTATCTGTATAAACATGGAAATATCTACACCGCTATCTGTATAAACATGGTAATATCTACACCGCTATCTGTATAAACATGGAAATATCTACACCGCTACCTGTATAAACATGGAAATATCAGCACCGCTATCTGTATGAACATGGAAATATCTACACCGCTATCTCTATGAACATGGAAATATCTACACCGATATCAGTATGAACATGGAAATATCTTCACCGCCATCTGTATGAACATGGATATATCTACACAGCCATCTGGATGAACATGGAAATATCAGCACCGCTGTCTGCATGAACATGGAAATATCTACACCGCTATCTGTATGAACATGGAAATATCTACACCGATATCTGTATGAACATGGAAATATCTTCACCGCCATCTTTATGAACATAGATATATATACACAGCCATCTGGATGGACATGGAAATATCTACACCGCTATCTGTATGAACATGGAAATATCTACATCGCTATCTGTATGAACATGGAAATATCTACACCGCTATCTGTGTATACATGCATACATCTTCACCGCTATCTGTATAAATATGGAAATATCTACACCGCCATCTGTATGAACATGGAAATATCTACACCGCTATCTCTTTGAACATGGAAATATCTACACCGCTATCTGCATGAAAATGGAAATATCTACACAGCTATCTGCATATACATGGAAATATCTACAAAGCTATCTCTTTACACATGGAAATAACTACACCGCTATCTCTATAAACATGGAAATATCTACACCGCCATCTGTATTAACATGGAAATATCTGCACCGCCATCTGTATGAACATATAAATATCTGCACCGCCATCTGTATTAAGATGGAGATATCTACACTGCTATCTGTATAAACATGGAAATATCTACACCGCTATCTGTATAAACATGGAAATATCTACACCGCTATCTGTGTAAACATGGAAATATCTACACCGCTACCTGTATAAACATGGAAATATCAGCACCGCTATCTGTATGAACATGGAAATATCTACACCGCTATCTCTATGAACATGGAAATATCTACACCGATATCTGTATGAACATGGAAATATCTTCACCGCCATCTGTATGAACATGGATATATCTACACAGCCATCTGGATGAACAAGGAAATATCAGCACCGCTGTCTGTATGAACATGGAAATATCTACACCGCTATCTGTATGAACATGGAAATATCTACACCACTATCTGTGAAAACATGCATACATCTTCACAGCTATCTGTATAAACATGGAAATATCTACACCGCTATCTGTTTGAACATGGAAATATCTACACCACTATCTGTATGAACATGGAAATAGCTACACAGCCATCTGGATGAGCATGGAAATATCTTCACCGCCATATGTATGAACATGGATATATCTACACAGCCATCTGGATGAACATGGAAATATCTACACCGCTATCTGTATGAACATGGAAATATCTACAACGCTATCTGTGTAAACATGCATACATCTTCACCGCTATCTGTATAAACATGGAAATATCTACACCGCTATCTGTATGAACATGGAAATATCTACACCGCTATCTGTATGAACATGGAAATATCTACACAGCTATCTGTTTGAACATGGAAATATCTACACCGCTATCTGCATTAAAATGGAAATATCTACACAGCTATCTGCATATACATGGAAATACCTACAAAGCTATTTCTTTACACATGGAAATATCTACACCGCAATCTCTACAAACATGGAAATATCCACACCGCCATCTGTATGAACATGGAAATATCTGCACCGCCATCTGTATGAACATATAAATATCTACACCGCCATCTTTATTAAGATGGAGATATGTACACCGCTATCTGTATAAACATGGAAATATCTACACCGCTATCTGTATAAACATGGTAATATCTACACCGCTATCTGTATAAACATGGAAATATCTACACCGCTACCTGTATAAACATGGAAATATCAGCACCGCTATCTGTATGAACATGGAAATATCTACACCGCTATCTCTATGAACATGGAAATATCTACACCGATATCAGTATGAACATGGAAATATCTTCACCGCCATCTGTATGAACATGGATATATCTACACAGCCATCTGGATGAACATGGAAATATCAGCACCGCTGTCTGCATGAACATGGAAATATCTACACCGCTATCTGTATGAACATGGAAATATCTACACCGATATCTGTATGAACATGGAAATATCTTCACCGCCATCTTTATGAACATAGATATATATACACAGCCATCTGGATGGACATGGAAATATCTACACCGCTATCTGTATGAACATGGAAATATCTACATCGCTATCTGTATGAACATGGAAATATCTACACCGCTATCTGTGTATACATGCATACATCTTCACCGCTATCTGTATAAATATGGAAATATCTACACCGCCATCTGTATGAACATGGAAATATCTACACCGCTATCTCTTTGAACATGGAAATATCTACACCGCTATCTGCATGAAAATGGAAATATCTACACAGCTATCTGCATATACATGGAAATATCTACAAAGCTATCTCTTTACACATGGAAATAACTACACCGCTATCTCTATAAACATGGAAATATCTACACCGCCATCTGTATTAACATGGAAATATCTGCACCGCCATCTGTATGAACATATAAATATCTGCACCGCCATCTGTATTAAGATGGAGATATCTACACTGCTATCTGTATAAACATGGAAATATCTACACCGCTATCTGTATAAACATGGAAATATCTACACCGCTATCTGTGTAAACATGGAAATATCTACACCGCTACCTGTATAAACATGGAAATATCAGCACCGCTATCTGTATGAACATGGAAATATCTACACCGCTATCTCTATGAACATGGAAATATCTACACCGATATCTGTATGAACATGGAAATATCTTCACCGCCATCTGTATGAACATGGATATATCTACACAGCCATCTGGATGAACAAGGAAATATCAGCACCGCTGTCTGTATGAACATGGAAATATCTACACCGCTATCTGTATGAACATGGAAATATCTACACCACTATCTGTGAAAACATGCATACATCTTCACAGCTATCTGTATAAACATGGAAATATCTACACCGCTATCTGTTTGAACATGGAAATATCTACACCACTATCTGTATGAACATGGAAATAGCTACACAGCCATCTGGATGAACATAGAAATATCTACACCGCTATCTGTATGAACATGGAAGTATCTACACCGCTATCTGTATGAACATGGAAATATCTTCACCGCCATATGTATGAACATGGATATATCTACACAGCCATCTAGATGAACATGGAAATATCTACACCGCTATCTGTATGAACATGGAAATATCTACACCAGTATCTGTGTAAACATGCATACATCATGACAGCTATCTGTATAAACATGGAAATATCTACACCGCTATCTGTATGAACATGGAAATATCTACACCGCTATCTGTTTGAACATGGAAATATCTACACCAGTATCTGTATGAACATGGAAATAGCTACACAGCCATCTGGATGAACATAGAAATATCTACTTCGCTATCTGTATGAACATGGAAATATCTACACCGCTATCTGTATGAGCATGGAAATATCTACACCGCTATCTGTATGAAAATGGAAATATCTTCACCGCCATCTTTATGAACATGAATATATCTACACTGCCATCTGGATGAACATGGAAATATCTACACCGCTATCTGTATGAACATGGAAATATTTACAACGCTATCTGTGTAAACATGCATACATCTTCACCGCTATCTGTATAAACATGGAAATATCTACACCGCTATCTGTATGAACATGGAAATATCTACACCGCTATCTGTATGAACATGGAAATATCTACACAGCTATCTGTTTGAACATGGAAATATCTACACCGCTATCTGCATGAAAATGGAAATATCTACACAGCTCTCTGCATATACATGGAAATATCTACAAAGCTATTTCTTTACACATGGAAATATCTACACCGCAATCTCTACAAACATGGAAATATCTACACCGCCATCTGTATGAACATGGAAATATCTGCACCGCCATCTGTATGAACATATAAATATCAACACCGGGATCTTTATTAAGATGGAGATATGTACACCGCTATCTGTATAAACATGGAAATATCTACACCGCTATCTGTATAAACATGGAAATATCTACACCGCTATCTGTATAAAGATGGAAATATCTACACCGCTACCTGTATAAACATGGAAATATCAGCACCGCTATCTGTATGAACATGGAAATATCTACACCGCTATCTCTATGAACATGGAAATATCTACACCGATATCAGTATGAACATGGAAATATCTTCACCGCCATCTGTATGAACATGGATATATCTACACAGCCATCTGGATGGACATGGAAATATCTACACCGCTATCTGTATGAACATGGAAATATCTACATCGCTATCTGTATGAACATGGAAATATCTACACCGCTATCTGTGTAAACATGCATACATCTTCACCGCTATCTGTATAAATATGGAAATATCTACACCGCTATCTGTATGAACATGGAAATATCTACACCGCTATCTCTTTGAACATGGAAATATCTACACCGCTATCTGCATGAAAATGGAAATATCTACACAGCTATCTGCATATACATGGAAATATCTACAAAGCTATCTCTTTACACATGGAAATAACTACACCGCTATCTCTATAAACATGGAAATATCTACACCGCCATCTGTATGAACATGGAAATATCTGTACCGCCATCTGTATGAACATATAAATATCTGCACCGCCATCTGTATTAAGATGGAGATATCTACACCGCTATCTGTATAAACATGGAAATATCTACACCGCTATCTGTATAAACATGGAAATATCTACACCGCTATCTGTGTAAACATGGAAATATCTACACCGCTACCTGTATAAACATGGAAATATCAGCATCGTATCTGTATGAACATGGAAATAACTACACAGCTATCTGTATGAACATGGAAATATCTACACCGATATCTGTATGAACATGGAAATATCTTCACCGCCATCTGTATGAACATAGATATATCTACACAGCCATCTGGATGAACATGGAAATATCAGCACCGCTGTCTGTATGAACATGGAAATATTTACACCGCTATCTGTATGAACATGGAGATATCTACACCGCTATCTGTATGAACATGGAAATATCTTCACCGCCATCTGTATGAACATGGATATATCTACACAGCCATCTGGATGAACTTGGAAATATCTACACCGCTATCTGTATGAACATGGAAATATCTACACCGCTATCTGTGTAAACATGCATACATCTTCACCACTATCTGTATAAACATGGAATTATCTACACTGCTATCTGTATGAACATGGAAATATCGACACCGCTATCTGTTTGAACATGGAAATATCTACACCACTATCTGTATGAACATGGAAATAGCTACACAGCCATCTGGATGAACATAGAAATATCTACACCGCTATCTGTATGAACATGGAAGTATCTACACCGCTATCTGTATGAACATGGAAATATCTTCACCGCCATATGTATGAACATGGATATATCTACACAGCCATCTAGATGAACATGGAAATATCTACACCGCTATCTGTATGAACATGGAAATATCTACACCACTATCTGTGTAAACATGCATACATCATGACAGCTATCTGTATAAACATGGAAATATCTACACCGCTATCTGTATGAACATGGAAATATCTACACCGCTATCTGTTTGAACATGGAAATATCTACACCAGTATCTGTATGAACATGGAAATAGCTACACAGCCATCTGGATGAACATAGAAATATCTACTTCGCTATCTGTATGAACATGGAAATATCTACACCGCTATCTGTATGAGCATGGAAATATCTACACCGCTATCTGTATGAAAATGGAAATATCTTCACCGCCATCTTTATGAACATGAATATATCTACACTGCCATCTGGATGAACATGGAAATATCTACACCGCTATCTGTATGAACATGGAAATATCTACAACGCTATCTGTGTAAACATGCATACATCTTCACCGCTATCTGTATAAACATGGAAATATCTACACCGCTATCTGTATGAACATGGAAATATCTACACCGCTATCTGTATGAACATGGAAATATCTACACAGCTATCTGTTTGAACATGGAAATATCTACACCGCTATCTGCATGAAAATGGAAATATCTACACAGCTATCTGCATATACATGGAAATATCTACAAAGCTATTTCTTTACACATGGAAATATCTACACCGCAATCTCCACAAACATGGAAATATCTACACCGCCATCTGTATGAACATGGAAATATCTGCACCGCCATCTGTATGAACATATAAATATCTACACCGGGATCTTTATTAAGATGGAGATATGTACACCGCTATCTGTATAAACATGGAAATATCTACACCGCTATCTGTATAAACATGGAAATATCTACACCGCTATCTGTATAAAGATGGAAATATCTACACCGCTACCTGTATAAACATGGAAATAATAGCACCGCTATCTGTATGAACATGGAAATATCTACACCGCTATCTCTATGAACATGGAAATATCTACACCGATATCAGTATGAACATGGAAATATCTTCACCGCCATCTGTATGAACATGGATATATCTACACAGCCATCTGGATGGACATGGAAATATCTAAACCGCTATCTGTATGAACATGGAAATATCTACATCGCTATCTGTAAGAACATGGAAATATCTACACCGCTATCTGTGTAAACATGCATACATCTTCACCGCTATCTGTATAAATATGGAAATATCTACACCGCTATCTGTATGAACATGGAAATATCTACACCGCTATCTCTTTGAACATGGAAATATCTACACCGCTATCTGCATGAAACTGGAAATATCTACATAGCTATCTGCATATACATGGAAATATCTACAAAGCTATCTCTTTACACATGGAAATAACTACACCGCTATCTCTATAAACATGGAAATATCTACACCGCCATCTGTATGAACATGGAAATACCTGTACCGCCATCTGTATGAACATATAAATATCTGCACCGCCATCTGTATTAAGATGGAGATATCTACACCTCTATCTGTATAAACATGGAAATATCTACACCGCTATCTGTATAAACATGGAAATATCTACACCGCTATCTGTGTAAACATGGAAATATCTACACCGCTACCTGTATAAACATGGAAATATCAGCATCGTATCTGTATGAACATGGAAATAACTACACCGCTATCTGTATGAACATGGAAATATCTACACCGATATCTGTATGAACATGGAAATATCTTCACCGCCATCTGTATGAACATAGATATATCTACACAGCCATCTGGATGAACATGGAAATATCAGCACCGCTGTCTGTATGAACATGGAAATATTTACACCGCTATCTGTATGAACATGGAGATATCTACACCGCTATCTGTATGAACATGGAAATATCTTCACCGCCATCTGTATGAACATGGATATATCTACACAGCCATCTGGATGAACTTGGAAATATCTACACCGCTATCTGTATGAACATGGAAATATCTACACCGCTATCTGTGTAAACATGCATACATCTTCACCACTATCTGTATAAACATGGAATTATCTACACTGCTATCTGTATGAACATGGAAATATCGACACCGCTATCTGTTTGAACATGGAAATATCTACACCGCTCTCTGAATAAACATGGAAATATCAGCACCGCTATCTGTATGAACATGGAAATATCTACACCGCTATCTCTATGAACATGGAAATATCTACACCGATATCTGTATGAACATGGAAATATCTTCACCGCCATCTGTATGAACATGGATATATCTACACAGCCATCTGGATGAACATGGAAATATCAGCACCGCTGTCTGTATGAACATGGAAATATCTACACCGCTATCTGTATGAACATGGAAATATCTACAACGCTATCTGTATGAACATGGAAATATCTTCACCGCCATCTTTATGAACATGAATATATCTACACTGCCATCTGGATGAACATGGAAATATCTACACCGCTTTCTGTATGAACATGGAAATATCTACACCGCTATCTGTGTAAACATGCATATATCTTCACCGCTACCTGTATAAACATGGAAATATCAGCACCGCTATCTGTGTGAACATGGAAATATCTACACAGCCATCTGGATGAACATGGAAATATCTACACCTCTATATGTATGAACATGGAAATAGCTACACCGCTATCTGTATGAACATGGAAATATCTACACCGCTATCTGCATGAACATGGAAGTATCTACACCGCTATCTGTATGAGCATGGAAATATCTTCACCGCCATATGTATGAACATGGATATATCTACACAGCCATCTGGATGAACATGGAAATATCTACACCGCTATCTGTATGAACATGGAAATATCTACACCACTATCTGTGTAAACATGCATACATCTTCACAGCTATCTGTACAAACATGGAAATATCTACACCGCTATCTGTATGAACATGGAAATATCTACACCGCTATCTGTTTGAACATGGAAATATCTACACCACTATCTGTATGAACATGGAAATAGCTACACAGCCATCTGGATGAACATAGAAATATCTACACCGCTATCTGTATGAACATGGAAATATCTACACCGCTATCTGTATGAACATGGAAATATCTACACCGCTATCTGTATGAAAATAGAAATATCTTCACCGCCATCTGTATGAACATGGATATATCTACACTGCCATCTGGATGAACATGGAAATATCTACACCGCTATCTGTATGAACATGGAAATATCTACAAGGCTATCTGTGTAGACATGCATACATCTTCACCGCTATCTGTATAAACATGGAAATATCTACACCGCTATCTGTATGACCATGGAAATATCTACACCGCTATCTGTAGGAACATGGAAATATCTACAGAGCTATCTGTTTGAACATGGAAATATCTACACCGCTATCTGCATGAAAATGGAAATATCTACACAGCTATCTGCATATACATGGAAATATCTACAAAGCTATTTCTTTACACATGGAAATATCTACACCGCAATCTCTACAAACATGGAAATATCTATACCGATATCTGTATAAACATGGAAATATCTTCACCGCCATCTGTATGAACATGGATATACCTACACAGCCATCTGGATGAACAAGGAAATATCAGCACCGCTGTCTGTATGAACATAGAAATATCTACACCGCTATCTGTATGAACATGGAAATATCTACACCACTATCTGTGTAAACATGCATACATCTTCACAGCTATCTGAATAAACATGGAAATATCTACACCGCTATCTGTTTGAACATGGAAATATCTACACCACTATCTGTATGAACATGGAAATAGCTACACAGCCATCTGGATGAACATAGAAATATCTACACCGCTATCTGTATGAACATGGAATTATCTACACCGCCTTCTGTATGAACATGGATATATCTACACAGCCATCTGGATGAACATGGAATTATCAGCACCGCTGTCTGTATGAACATGGAAATATCTACACCGCTATCTGTATGAACATGGAAATATCTACACCGCTATCTGTATGGACATGGAAATATCTACACAGCCATCTGGATGAACATGGAAATATCTACACCTCTATATGTATGAACACGGAAATAGCAACACCGCTATCTGTATGAACATGGAAATATCTACACCGCTATCTGTTTGAACATGGAAATATCTAAACCACTATCTGTATGAACATGGAAATAGCTACACAGCCATCTGGATGAACATAGAAATATCTACACCGCTATCTGTATGAACATGGAAATATCTACACCGCTATCTGTATGAACATGGAAATATCTGCACCACTATCTGTATGAAAATGGAAATATCTTCACCGCCATCTGTATGAACATGGATATATCTACACTGCCATCTGTATGAACATGGAAATATCTACAAGGCTATCTGTGTAAACATGCATACATCTTCACCGCTATCTGTATAAACATGGAAATATCTACACCGCTATCTGTATGAACATGGAAATATCTACACCGCTATCTGTATGAACATGGAAATATCTACAGAGCTATCTGTTTGAACATGGAAATATCTACACCGCTATCTGCATGAAAATGGAAATATCTACACAGCTATCTGCATATACATGGAAATATCTGCAAAGGTATTTCTTTACACATGGAAATATCTACACCGCAATCTCTACAAACATGGAAATATCTATACCGATATCTGTGTAAACATGCATATATCTTCACCGCTATCTGTTTAAACATGGAAATATCTACACCGCTATCTGTACAAACATGGAAATATCTATACCGCTACCTGTATAAACATGGAAATATCAGCACCGCTATCTGTATGAACATGGAAATATCTACACAGCCATCTGGATGAACATGGAAATATCTACACCTCTTTATGTATGAACATGGAAATAGCTACACCGATATCTGTATGAACATGGAAATATCTACACCGCTATCTGTATGAACATGGAAGTATCTACACCGCTATCTGTATGAGCGTGGAAATATCTTCACCGCCATACGTATGAACATGGATATATCTACACAGCCATCTGGATGAACATGGAAATATCTACACCGCTATCTGTATGAACATGGAAATATCTGCACCAGTATCTGTGTAAACATGCATACATCTTCACAGCTATCTGTATAAACATGGAAATATCTACACCGCTATCTGTATGAACATGGAAATATCTACACCGCTATCTGTTTGAACATGGAAATATCAACACCACTATCTGTATGAACATGGAAATAGCTACACAGCCATCTGGATGAACATAGAAATATCTACACCGCTATCTGTATGAACATGGAAATAGCTACACCGCTATCTGTATGAACATGGAAATATCTACACCGCTATCTGTTTGAAAATAGAAATATCTTCACCGCCATCTGTATGAACATGGATATATCTACACTGCCATCTGGATGAACATTTAAATATCTACACCGATATCTGTATGAACATGGAAATATCTTCACCGCCATCTGTATGAACATGGATATCTCTACACAGCCATCTGGATGAACATGGAAATATCAGCACCGCTGTCTGTATGAACATGGAAATATCTACACAGCCATCTGGATGAACATGGAAATTTCTACACCGCTATCTGTATGAACAAGGAAATAGCTACACCGCTATCTGTAAGAACATGGAAATATCTACACCGCTATCTGTATGAACATGGAAATATCTACACCACTATCTGTACGAACATGGAAATACCTTCACCACCATCTGTATGAACATGGATATATCTACACAGCCATCTGGATGAACATGGAAATATCTACACTTCTATATGTATGAACATGGAAAAAGCTACACCGCTATCTGTATGAACATGGAAATATCTACACCGCTATCTGTATTAACATGGAAATATCTACACCGCTATCTCTGTAAACATGCATACATCTTCACCGCTATCTGTATAAACATGGAAATATCTACACCGCTATCTGTATAAACATGGAAATATCTACACTGCTACCTGTATAAACATTGAAATATCAGCACCGCTATCTGTATGAACATGGAAATATCTACACAGCCATCTGGATGAACATGGAAATATCTACACCGCTATCTGTATGAACATGGAAATAGCTACACTGCTATCTGTATGAACATGGAAATATCTACACCGATATCTGTATGAACATGGATATATCTACACCACTATCTGTATGAACATGGAAATATCTTCACCGCCATCTGTATGAACATGGATATATCTACACAGCCATCTGGATGAACATGGAAATATCTACACCGCTATCTGTATGAACTTGGAAATATCTACACAGCTATCTGTGTAAACATGGATACATCTTCACTGCTATCTGTATAAACATGGAAATATCTACACCACTATCTGTATGAACTTGGAAATATCTACACCGCTATCTCTTTGAACATGGAAATATCTACAACACTATCTGCATGAAAATGGAAATATCTACACAGCTATCTGCATATACATGGAAATATCTACAAAGCTTTCTCCTTACACATGGAAATAACTACAACGCTATCTCTATAAACATGGAAATATCTACACCGCCATCTGTATGAACATGGAAATATCTGCACCGCCATCTGTATGAACATATAAATATCTGCACCGCCATCTGTATTAAGATGGAGATATCTACACCGCTATCTGTATAAACATGGAAATATCTACACCGCTATCTGTATAAACATGGAAATATCTACACCGCTATCTGTGTAAACATGGAAATATCTACACCGCTACCTGTATAAACATGGAAATATCAGCATCGCTATCTGTATGAACATGGAAATATCTACACCGCTATCTGTATGAACATGGAAATATCCACACCGATATCTGTATGAACATGGAAATATCTTCAATGCCATCTGTATGAACATTGATATATCTACACAGCCCTCTGGATGAACATGGAAATATCAGCACCGCTGTCTGTATGAACATGGAAATATCTACACCGCTATCTGTATGAACATGGAAATATCTACACCGCTATCTGTATTAGCATGGAAATATCTTCACCGCCATCTGTATGAACATGGATATATCTAAACAGCCATCTGGATGAACATGATAATATCTACACCGCTATCTGTATGAACATGGAAATATCTACACCGCTATCTGTGTAAACATGCATATATCTTCACCGCTATCTGTATAAACATGGAAATATCTACACCGCTATCTGTATAAACATGGAAATATCTACACCGCAACCTGTATAAACATGGAAATATCAGAACCGCTATCTGCATGAACAGGGAAATATCTACACAGCCATCTGGATGAACATGGAAATATCTATACCGCTATCTGTATGAACATGGAAATAGCTACACCGCTATCTGTATGAACATGGAAATATCTACACCACTACCTGTATGAACATGGAAATATCTACACCACTATCTGTATGAACATAGAAATATCTTCACCGCCATCTGTATGAACATGGATATATCTACACAGCCATCTGGATGAACATGGAAATACCTACACCTCTATATGTATGAACATGGAAATATCTACACCGCTATGTGTATGAACATGGAAATAACTACACCGCTATCTGTATGAAAATGGAAATATCTTCTCCGCCATCTGTATGAACATGGATATATCTACACTGCCATCTGGATGAACATGGAAATATCTACACCGCTATCTGTATGAACATGGAAATATCTACACGGCTATCTGTATGATCATGTGAATATCTACACCGCTATCTGTGTTAACATGCATACATCTTCACTGCTATGTGTATAAACATGGAAATATCTACACCGCTATCTGTATGAACATGGAAATATCTACACAGCTATCTGTTTGAACATGGAAATATCTACACCGCTATCTGCATGAAAATGGAAATATCTACACAGCTATCTGCATATACATGGAAATATCTACAAAGCTATTTCTTTACACATGGAAATATCTATACCGCAATCTCTACAAACATGGAAATATCTACACCGCCATCTGTATGAACATGAAAATATCTGCACCGCCATCTGTATGAAAATATAAATATCTACACCGCCATCTGTATTAAGATGGAGATATGTACACCGCTATCTGTATAAACATGGAAATATCTACACCGCTATCTGTATAAACATGGAAATATCAGCACCGCTATCTGTATTAACATGGAAATATCTACACAGCCATCTGGATGAACATGGAAATATCTACACCTCTATATGTATGAACATGGAAATAGCTACACCGATATCTGTATGAACATGGAAATATCTACACCGCTATCTGTATGAACATGGAAGTATCTACACCGCTATCTGTATGAGCATGGAAATATCTTCACCGCCATACGTATGAACATGGATATATCTACACAGCCATCTGGATGAACATGGAAATATCTACACCGCTATCTGTATGAACATGGAAATATCTGCACCAGTATCTGTGTAAACATGCATACATCTTCACAGCTATCTGTATAAACATGGAAATATCTACACCGCTATCTGTATGAACATGGAAATATCTACACCGCTATCTGTATGAACATGGAAATAGCTACACAGCCATCAGGATGAACATAGAAATATCTACACCGCTATCTGTATGAACATGGAAATAGCTACACCGCTATCTGTATGAACATGGAAATATCTACACCGCTATCTGTATGAAAATAGAAATATCTTCACCGCCATCTGTATGAACATGGATATATCTACACTGCCATCTGGATGAACATTTAAATATCTACACCGATATCTGTATGAACATGGAATTATCTTCACCGCCATCTGTATGAACATGGATATCTCTACACAGCCATCTGGATGAACATGGAAATATCAGCACCGCTGTCTGTATGAACATCGAAATATCTACACAGCCATCTGGATGAACATGGAAATTTCTACACCGCTATCTGTATGAACAAGGAAATAGCTACACCGCTATCTGTAAGAACATGGAAATATCTACACCGCTATCTGTATGAACATGGAAATATCTACACCACTATCTGTACGAACGTGGAAATACCTTCACCACCATCTGTATGAACATGGATATATCTACACAGCCATCTGGATGAACATGAAAATATCTACACTTCTATATGTATGAACATGGAAAAAGCTAAACCGCTATCTGTATGAACATGGAAATATCTACACCGCTATCTGTATGAACATGGAAATATCTACACCGCTATCTGTATAAACATGGAAATATCTACACTGCTACCTGTATAAACATTGAAATATCAGCACCGCTATCTGTATGAACATGGAAATATCTACACAGCCATCTGGATGAACATGGAAATATCTACACCGCTATCTGTATGAACATGGAAATAGCTACACTGCTATCTGTATGAACATGGAAATATCTACACCGCTATCTGTATGAACATGGATATATCTACACCACTATCTGTATGAACATGGAAATATCTTCACCGCCATCTGTATGAACATGGATATATCTACACAGCCATCTGGATGAACATGGAAATATCTACACCGCTATCTGTATGAACTTGGAAATATCTACACAGCTATCTGTGTAAACATGGATACATCTTCACTGCTATCTGTATAAACATGGAAATATCTACACCACTATCTGTATGAACTTGGAAATATCTACACCGCTATCTCTTTGAACATGGAAATATCTACAACACTATCTGCATGAAAATGGAAATATCTACACAGCTATCTGCATATACATGGAAATATCTACAAAGCTTTCTCCTTACACATGGAAATAACTACAACGCTATCTCTATAAACATGGAAATATCTACACCGCCATCTGTATGAACATGGAAATATCTGCACCGCCATCTGTATGAACATATAAATATCTGCACCGCCATCTGTATTAAGATGGAGATATCTACACCGCTATCTGTATAAACATGGAAATATCTACACCGCTATCTGTATAAACATGGAAATATCTACACCGCTATCTGTGTAAACATGGAAATATCTACACCGCTACCTGTATAAACATGGAAATATCAGCATCGCTATCTGTATGAACATGGAAATATCTACACCGCTATCTGTATGAACATGGAAATATCCACACGGATATCTGTATGAACATGGAAATATCTTCACTGCCATCTGTATGAACATAGATATATCTACACAGCCCTCTGGATGAACATGGAAATATCAGCACCGCTGTCTGTATGAACATGGAAATATCTACACCGCTATCTGTATGAAC
Organism: Gorilla gorilla gorilla; assembly: GCF_029281585.2. Lineage (NCBI taxonomy): Eukaryota > Metazoa > Chordata > Mammalia > Primates > Hominidae > Gorilla > Gorilla gorilla. The sequence continues at coordinate 213,646,661 of NC_086017.1, read as the reverse complement.
ATGGAAATATCTACACCGCTATCTGTATTAGCATGGAAATATCTTCACCGCCATCTGTATGAACATGGATATATCTACACAGCCATCTGGATGAACATGATAATATCTACACCGCTATCTGTATGAACATGGAAATATCTACACCGCTATCTGTGTAAACATGCATATATCTTCACCGCTATCTGTATAAACATGGAAATATCTACACCGCTATCTGTATAAACATAGAAATATCTACACCGCTACCTGTATAAACATGGAAATATCAGCACCGCTATCTGCATGAACAGGGAAATATCTACACAGCCATCTGGATGAACATGGAAATATCAATACCGCTATCTGTATGAACATGGAAATAGCTACACCGCTATCTGTATGAACATGGAAATATCTACACCACTAACTGTATGAACATGGAAATATCTACACCACTATCTGTATGAACATAGAAATATCTTCACCGCCATCTGTATGAACATGGATATATCTACACAGCCATCTGGATGAACATGGAAATACCTACACCTCTATATGTATGAACATGGAAATATCTACACCGCTATCTGTATGAACATGGAAATAACTACACCGCTATCTGTATGAAAATGGAAATATCTTCTCCGCCATCTGTATGAACATGGATATATCTACACTGCCATCTGGATGAACATGGAAATATCTACACCGCTATCTGTATGAACATGGAAATATCTACACGGCTATCTGTATGATCATGTGAATAACTACACCGCTATCTGTGTTAACATGCATACATCTTCACTGCTATGTGTATAAACATGGAAATATCTACACCGCTATCTGTATGAACATGGAAATATCTACACAGCTATCTGTTTGAACATGGAAATATCTACACCGCTATCTGCATGAAAATGGAAATATCTACACAGCTATCTGCATATACATGGAAATATCTACAAAGCTATTTCTTTACACATGGAAATATCTACACCGCAATCTCTACAAACATGGAAATATCTACACCGCCATCTGTATGAACATGAAAATATCTGCACCGCCATCTGTATGAAAATATAAATATCTACACCACCATCTGTATTAAGATGGAGATATGTACACCGCTATCTGTATAAACATGGAAATATCTACACCGCTATCTGTATAAACATGGAAATATCTACACCGCTATCTGTATAAACATGGAAATATCTACACCGCTACCTGTATAAACATGGAAATATCAGCACCGCTATCTGTATGAACATGGAAATATCAACACCGCTATCTCTATGAACATGGAAATATCTACACCGACATTAGTATGAACATGGAAATATCTTCACCGCCATCTGTATGAACATGGATATATCTACACAGCCATCTGGATGAACATGGAAATATCAGCACCGCCGTATGCATGAACATGGAAATATCTACACCGCTATCTGTATGAACATGGAAATATCTACACTGATATCTGTATGAACATGGAAATATGTTCACCACCATCTGTATGAACATGGATATATCCACACAGCCATCTGGATGAACATGGAAATATCTACACCGCTATCTGTGTGAACATGGAAATATCTACACCGCTATCTGTGTAAACATGCATACATCTTCACCGCTATCTGTATAAACATGGAAATATCTACACCGCTATCTGTATAAACATGGAAATATCTACACCACTACCTGTATAAACATGGAAATATCAGCACCGCTATCTGTATGAACATGGAAATATCTACACAGCCATCTGGATGAACACGGAAATATCTACACCGCTATCTGTATGAACACGGAAATAGCTACACCGCTATCTGTATGAACATGGAAATATCTACACCGCTATCTGTATGAACATGGAAATATCTACACCACTATCTGTATGAACATGGAAATACCTTCAACGCCATCTGTATGAACATGGATACATCTACACAGCCATCAGGATGAACATGGAAATATCTACACCTCTATATGTATGAACATGGAAAAAGCTACACCGCTATCTGTATGAACATGGAAATATCTACACCGCTATCTGTATGAACATGGAAATATCTACACCGCTATCTCTGTAAACATGCAAACATCTTCACCGCTATCTGTATAAACATGGAAATATCTACACCGCTATCTGTATAAACATGGAAATATCTACACCGCTACCTGTATAAACATTGAAATATCAGCACCGCTATCTGTATGAACATGGAAATATCTACACAGCCATCTGGATGAACATGGAAATATCTCCACCGCTATCTGTATGAACATGGATATATCTACACCACTATCTGTATGAACATGGAAATATCTTCACCGACATCTGTATGAACATGGATATATCTACACAGCCATCTGGATGAACATGGAAATATCTACACCGCTATCTGTATGAACATGGAAATAACTACACCGCTATCTGTATGAAAATGGAAATATCTTCTCCGCCATCTGTATGAACATGGATATATCTACACTGCCATCTGGATGAACATGGAAATATCTACACGGCTATCTGTATGATCATGTGAATATCTACACCGCTATCTGTGTTAACATGCATACATCTTCACTGCTATGTGTATAAACATGGAAATATCTACACCGCTATCTGTATGAACATGGAAATATCTACACAGCTATCTGCATGAAAATGGAAATATCTACACAGCTATCTGCATATACATGGAAATATCTACAAAGCTATTTCTTTACACATGGAAATATCTACACCGCAATCTCTACAAACATGGAAATATCTACACCGCCATCTGTATGAACATGAAAATATCTGCACCGCCATCTGTATGAAAATATAAATATCTACACCGCCATCTGTATTAAGATGGAGATATGTACACCGCTATCTGTATAAACATGGAAATATCTACACCGCTATCTGTATAAACATGGAAATATCTACACCGCTATCTGTATAAACATGGAAATATCTACACCGCTACCTGTATAAACATGGAAATATCAGCACCGCTATCTGTATGAACATGGAAATATCAACACCGCTATCTCTATGAACATGGAAATATCTACACCGACATCAGTATGAACATGGAAATATCTTCACCGCCATCTGTATGAACATGGATATATCTACACAGCCATCTGGATGAACATGGAAATATCTACACCGCTATCTGTATGAACTTGGAAATATCTACACAGCTATCTGTGTAAACATGGATACATCTTCACTGCTATCTGTATAAACATGGAAATATCTACACCACTATCTGTATGAACTTGGAAATATCTACACCGCTATCTCTTTGAACATGGAAATATCTACAACACTATCTGCATGAAAATGGAAATATCTACACAGCTATCTGCATATACATGGAAATATCTATAAAGCTTTCTCCTTACACATGGAAATAACTACAACGCTATCTCTATAAACATGGAAATATCTACACCGCCATCTGTATGAACATGGAAATATCTGCACCGCCATCTGTATGAACATATAAATATCTGCACCGCCATCTGCATTAAGATGGAGATATCTACACCGCTATCTGTATAAACATGGAAATATCTACACCGCTATCTGTATAAACATGGAAATATCTACACCGCTATCTGTGTAAACATGGAAATATCTACACCGCTACCTGTATAAACATGGAAATATCAGCATCGCTATCTGTATGAACATGGAAATATCTACACCGCTATCCGTATGAACATGGAAATATCCACACCGATATCTGTATGAACATGGAAATATCTTCACTGCCATCTGTATGAACATAGATATATCTACACAGCCCTCTGGATGAACATGGAAATATCAGCACCGCTGTCTGTATGAACATGGAAATATCTACACCACTATCTGTATGAACATGGAAATACCTTCAACGCCATCTGTATGCACATGGATACATCTACACAGCCATCAGGATGAACATGGAAATATCTACACCTCTATATGTATGAACATGGAAAAAGCTACACCGCTATCTGTATGAACATGGAAATATCTATACCGCTATCTGTATGAACATGGAAATATCTACACCGCTATCTCTGTACACATGCATACATCTTCACCGCTATCTGTATAAACATGGAAATATCTACACCGCTATCTGTATAAACATGGAAATATCTACACCGATACCTGTATAAACATTGAAATATCAGCTCCGCTATCTCTATGAACACGGAAATATCTACACAGCCATCTGGATGAACATGGAAATATCTCCACCGCTATCTGTATGAACATGGATATATCTACACCACTATCTGTATGAACATGGAAATATCTTCACCGACATCTGTATGAACATGGATATATCTACACAGCCATCTGGATGAACATGGAAATATCTACACCGCTATCTGTATGAACATGGAAATATCTACACAGCTATCTGTGTAAACATGGATACATCTTCACTGCTATCTGTATAAACATGGAAATATCTACACCGCTATCTGTATGAACTTGGAAATATCTACACCGCTATCTCTTTGAACATGGAAATATCTACACCACTATCTGCATGAAAATGTAAATATCTACACAGCTATCTGCATATACATGGAAATATCTACAAAGCTTTCTCTTTACACATGGAAATAACTACAACGCTATCTCTATAAACATGAAAATATCTACACCGCCATCTGTATGAACATTGAAATATCTGCACCGCCATCTGTATGAACATATAAATATCTGCACCGCCATCTGTATTAAGATGGAGATATCTACACCGCTATCTGTATAAACATGGAAATATCTACACCGCTATCTGTATAAACATGGAAATATCTACACCGCTATCTGTGTAAACATGGAAATATCTACACCGCTACCTGTATAAACATGGAAATATCAGCATCGATATCTGTATGAACATGGAAATATCTACACCACAATCTGTATGAACATGGAAATATCCACACCGATATCTGTATGAACATGGAAATATCTTCACTGCCATCTGTATGAACATAGATATATCTACACAGCCATCTGGATGAACATGGAAATATCAGCACCGCTGTCTGTATGAACATGGAAATATCTACACCGCTATCTGTATGAACATGGAGATATCTACACCGCTATCTGTATGAACATGGAAATATCTTCACCGCCTTCTGTATGAACATGGATATATCTACACAGCCATCTGTATGAACATGGAAATATCTACACCGCTATATGTATGAACATGGAAATATCTACACCGCTATCTGTGTAAACATGCATACATCTTCACCACTATCTGTATAAACATGGAAATATCTACACTGCTATCTGCATGAACATGGAAATATCTACACCGCTGTCTGTTTGAACATGGAAATATCTACACCGCTATCTGTATGAACATGGAAATAACTACACCGCTATCTGTAGGAACATGGAAATATCTACACCACTATCTGTATGAACATGGATATATCTACACCACTATCTGTAAGAACATAGAAATATCTTCACCGCCATCTGTATGAACATGGATATATATACCCAGCCATCTGGATGAACATGTTAATATCTACACCTCTATATGAATGAACATGGAAATAGCTACACCGATGTCTGTATGAACATGGAAATATCTACACCGCTATCTGTATGAACATGGAAGTATCTACACCGCTATCTGTATGAACATGGAAATATCTACACAGCCCTCTGGATGAACATGGAAATATCAGCACCGCTGTCTGTATGAACATGGAAATATCTACACCGCTATCTGTATGAACATGGAAATATCTACACCGCTATCTGTATTAGCATGGAAATATCTTCACCGCCATCTGTATGAACATGGATATATCTACACAGCCATCTGGATGAACATGGAAATATCTACACCGCTATCTGTATGAACATGGAAATATCTACACCGCTATCTGTGTAAACATGCAGATATCTTCACCGCTATCTGTATAAACATGGAAATATCTACACCGCTATCTGTATAAACATGGAAATATCTACACCGCTACCTGTATAAACATGGAAATATCAGCACCGCTATCTGTATGAACATGGAAATATCTACACAGCCATCTGGATGAACATGGAAATATCTATACCGCTATCTGTATGAACATGGAAATAGCTACACCGCTATCTGTATGAACATGGAAATATCTACACCACTAACTGTATGAACATGGAAATATCTACACCACTATCTGTATGAACATGGAAATATCTTCACCGCCATCTGTATGAACATGGATATATCTACACAGCCATCTGGATGAACATGGAAATACCTACACCTCTATATGTATGAACATGGAAATAGCTACACCGCTATCTGTATGAAAATGGAAATATCTACACCGCTATCTGTATGAACATGGAAGTATCTACACCACTATCTGTATGAACATGGAAATAACTTCACCGCCATATGTATGAACATGGATATATCTACACAGCCATCTGCATGAACATGGAAATATCTACACCGCTATCTGTATGAACATGGAAATATCTACACCACTATCTGTGTAAACATGCATACATCTTCACAGCTATCTGTACAAACATGGAAATATCAACACCGCTATCTGTATGAACATGGAAATATCTACACCACTATCTGTTTGAACATGAAATATCTACAGAACTATCTGTATGAACATGGAAATAGCTACACAGCCATCTGGATGAACATAGAAATATCTACACCGCTATCTGTATGAACATGGAAATATCTACACCGCTATCTGTATGAACATGGAAATATCTACACCGCTATCTGTACGAAAATGGAAATATCTTCTCCGCCATCTGTATGAACATGGATATATCTACACTGCCATCTGGATGAACATGGAAATATCTACACCGCTATCTGTATAAACATTGAAATATCTACACGGCTATCTGTATGATCATGTAAATATCTACACCGCTGTCTGTGTTAACATGCATACATCTTCACTGCTATCTGTATAAACATGGAAATATCTACACCGCTATCTGTATGAACATGGAAATATCTACACAGCTATGTGTTTGAACATGGAAATATCTACACCGCTATCTGCATGAAAATGGAAATATCTACACAGCTATCTGCATATACATGGAAATATCTACAAAGCTATTTCTTTACACATGGAAATATCTACACCGCAATCTCTACAAACATGGAAATATCTACACCGCCATCAGTTTGAACATGAAAATATCTGCACCGCCATCTGTATGAACATATAAATATCTACACCACCATCTGTATTAAGATGGAGATATGTACACCGCTATCTGTATAAACATGGAAATATCTACACCGCTACCTGTATAAACATGGAAACATCAGCACCGCTATCTGTATGAACATGGAAATATCTACACAGCCATCTGGATGAACATGGAAATATCTACACAGCCATCTGTATGAACATGGAAATAGCTACACCGCTATCTGTATGAACATGGAAATATCTACACCGCTATCTGTATGAACATGGAAATATCTACACTACTATCTGTATGAACATGGAAATACCTTCACCGCCATCTGTATGGACATGGATATATCTACACAGCCATCTGGATGAACATGGAAATATCTACACCTCTATATGTATGAACATGGAAAAAGCTACACCGCTATCTGTATGAACATGGAAATATCTACACCGCTATCTGTATGAACATGGAAGTATCTACACCGCTATCTGTATGAACATGGAAATATATTCACCGCCATATGTATGAACATGGATATATCTACACAGCCATCTGGATGAACATGGAAATATCTACACCGCTCTCTGTATGAACATGGAAATATCTACACCACTATCTGTGTAAACATGCATACATCTTCACAGCTATCTGTATAAACATGGAAATATCTACACCGCTATCTGTATGAACATGGAAATATCTACACCGCTATCTGTTTGAACATGGAAATACCTACACCACTATCTGTATGAACATGGAAATAGCTACACAGCCTTCTGGATGAACATTGAAATATCTACACCGCAATCTGTATGAACATGGAAATATCTACACCGCTATCTGTATGAACATGGAAATATCTACAACGCTATCTGTATGAACATGGAAATATCTTCACCGCCATCTGTATGAACATGGATATATCTACACTGCCATCTGGATGAACATGGAAATATCTACACCGCTATCTGTATGAACATGGAAATATCTACACCGCTATCTGTGTAAACATGCATACATCTTCACCGCTATCTGTATAAACATGGAAATATCTACACCGCTATCTGTATGAACATGGAAATATCTAAACCGCTATCTGTGTAAACATGCATACATCTTCACCGCTATCTGGGTTAACATGCATACATCTTCACTGCTATCTGTATAAACATGGAAATATCTACACCGCTATCTGTATGAACATGGAAATATCTACACAGCTATCTGTTTGAACATGGAAATATCTACACCGCTATCTGCATGAAAATGGAAATATCTACACAGCTATCTGCATATACATGGAAATATCTACAAAGCTATTTCTTTACACATGGAAATATCTACACCGCTATCTCTACAAACATGCAAATATCTACACCGCCATCTGTATGAACATGGAAATATCTGCACCACCATCTGTATGAACATATAAATATCTACACCGCCATCTGTATTAAGATGGAGATATGTAAACCGCTATCTGTATAAACATGGAAATATCTACACCGCTATCTGTATAAACATGGAAATATCTACACCGCTATCTGTATAAACATGGAAATATCCACACTGCTACCTGTATAAACATGGAAATATCAGCACCGCTATCTGTATGAACATGGAAATATCTACACCGCTATCTCTATGAACATGGAAATATCTACACCGATATCAGTATGAACATTGAAATATCTTCACCGCCATCTGTATGAACATGGATATATCTACACAGCCATCTGGATGAACATGGAAATATCAGCACCGCTGTCTGCATGAACATGGAAATATCTACACCGCTATCTGTTTGAACATGGAAATATCTACACCGATATCTGTATGAACATGGAAATATCTTCACCGCCATCTGTATGAACATGGATATATCTACACAGCCATCTTAATGAACATGGAAATATTTACACCGCTATCTGTATGAACATGGAAATATCTACACCGCTATCTGTATAAACATGGAAATATCTACACCGCTACCTGTATAAACATGGAAATATCAGCACCGCTATCGGTATGAACATGGAAATATCTACACAGCCATCTGGATGAACATGGAGATATCTACACCGCTATCTGTATGAACATGGAAATAACTACACCGCTATCTGTATGAACATGGAAATATCTACACCGCTATCTGTATGAACATGGATATATCTACACCACTATCTGTATGAACATGGAAATATCTTCACCGCCATCTGTATGAACATGGATATATCTACACAGCCATCTGGATGAACATGGAAATATCTACACCTCTATATGTATGAACATGGAAATAGCTACACCTCTCTCTGTATGAACATGGAAATATCTACACCGCTATCTGTATGAACTTGGAAGTATCTACACCGCTATCTTTATGAACATGGAAATATCTACACCACTATCTGTATAAACATGGAAATATCTACACCGCTACCTGTATAAACGTGGAAATATCAGCACCGCTATCTGTATGAACATGGAAATATCTACACCGCTATCTCTATGAACATGGAAATATCTACACCGATATCTGTATGAACATGGAAATATTTTCACCGCCATCTGTATGAACATGGATATATCTACACAGCCATCTGGATGAACAAGGAAATAACAGCACCGCTGTCTGTATGAACATGGAAATATCTACACCGCTATCTGTATGAACATGGAAATATCTACACCAGTCTCTGTGTAAACATGCATACATCTTCACAGCTATCTGTATAAACATGGAAATATCTACACCGCTATCTGTTTGAACATGGAAATATCTACACCACTATGTGTATGAACATGGAAATAGCTACCCAGCCATCTGGATGAACATAGAAATATCTACACCGCTATCTGTATGAACAAGGAAATATCTACACCGCTATCTGTATGAACATGGAAATATCTACACCGCTATCTGTATGAAAATGGAAATATCTTCACCGCCATCTGTATGAACATGGATATATCTACACTGCCATCTGGATGAACATGGAAATATCTACACCGCTATCTGTATGAACATGGAAATATCTACACCGCTATCTGTGTAAACATGCATACATCTTAACCGCTATCTGTATAAACATGGAAATATCTACACAGCTATCTGTATGAACATGGAAATATCTACACCGCTATCTGTATGAACATGGAAATATCTACACAGCTATCTGTTTGAACATGGAAATATCTACACCGCTATCTGCATGAAAATGGAAATATCTACACAGCTATCTCCATATACATGGAAATATCTGCAAAGCTATTTCTTTACACATGGAAATATGTACACCGCAATCTCTACAAACATGGAAATATCTACACCGCCATCTGTATGAACATGGAAATATCTGCACCGCCATCTGTATGAACATATAAATATCTACACCGCCATCTTTATTAAAATGGAGATATGTACACCGCTATCTGTATAAACATGGAAATATCTACACAGCTATCTGTATAAACATGGAAATATCTACACCGCTATCTGTATAAACATGGAAATATCTACACCGCTACCTGTATAAACATGGAAATATCAGCACCGCTATCTGTATGAACATGGAAATATCTACACCGCTATGTCTATGAACATGGAAATATCTACACCGATATCAGTATGAACATGGAAATATCTTCACCACCATCTGTATGAACATGGATATATCTACACAGCCATCTGAATGAACATGGAAATATCAGCACCGCTGTCTGCATGAACATGGAAATATCTACACCGCTATCTGTATGAACATGGAAATATCTACACCGATATCTGTATGAACATGGAAATATCCTCACCGCCATCTGTATGAACATAGATATATCTACACAGCCATCTGGATGAACATGGATATATCTACACCGCTATCTGTATGAACATGGAAATATCTACACCGCAATCTGTGTAAACATGCATACATCTTCACCGCTATCTGTATAAACATGGAAATATCTACACCGCTATCTGTATAAACATGGAAATATCTACACCGCTACCTGTATAAACATGGAAATATCAGCACCGCTATCTGTATGAACATGGAAATATCTACACCGCTATCTGTATGAACATGCAAATATCTACACAGCTGTCTCTATATCAATGGAAATATCTGCACTGCTATCTCTATAAACATGGAAATAACTACACTGCTATCTGTATAAACATGGAAATATCTACACCGCCATCTCTATGAACATGGTAATATCTACACCGCCATTGGTATGAACATGGAAATATCTACACCGCCATCTCAATGAACATGGAAATATCTACACCACCATTTGTATGAACATGGAAATATCTACACTGCCATTCGTACGACCTTGAAATATCTACACCGCCATCTGTGTGAACATGTAAATATCTACACAGCCATCTGTATGAACATGGAAATATCCACACCGCTATTGGTATGAACATGGAAATATCTACACCCTTATCTGTATGAACATGGAAATACCTACACCGCTATGTGTATGAACATGGAAATATCTACACCGCTATCTGTATGAACATGCAAATATCTACACAGCAATCTCTATATCAATGGAAATATCTACACTGCTATCTCTATAAACATGGAAATAACTACACTGCTATCTGTATAAACATGGAAATATCTACAGTGCCATCTCTATGAAGATGGAAATATATACACCGCCATTTGTATGAACTCGGAAATATCTACACCGCCATCTCTATTAACATGGAAATATCTACACCGCCATTTGTATGAACATGGAAATATCTACACCGCCATCTGTATGAACATGGATATATCTACACCGGCATCTAGATGAACATGGAAATATCTACACCGCTATCTGCATGAACATGGTAATAACTACACAGCTATCTGCATATACATGGAAATATCTACACAGATTTCTCTATAAATATGGAAATAACTACAGCGCTATCTCTGTAAACTTCGAAATATCTACACCGCCATCTGTATTAACATGGAAATATCTACACCCCCATCTGTACAAACATGGACATATCAACAAAGCCATCTGTATTAAGTTGGATATATCTACACCGTTATCTGTATAAACATGGAAATATCTGCCCATCTATCTGTATAAACATGGAAATATCCGCACTGCTATCTGTATAAACATGGAAATATCGTCACCACTATCTGCATAAACATGGAAATATCCACACCGCTATCTGTGTAAACATGAAAATATCTACACTGCCATCTCTATAAACATGGAAATATCTACACCACCACCTGTATGAACATGGAAATATCTACACCGCCATCTCTCTATAAACGTGGAAATATCTACATTGCTGTCTGTATGAACTTGGAAATATCTACACCGCTATCTGTATAAACATGGAAATATCTGCCCAACTATCTGTATAAACATGGAAATATCTACACTTCTATCTGCAAAAATATGGAAATATCCACACCGCTATCTGTGTAAACATGGAAATGTCTACACCGCTATCTGTTTAAACATGGAAATATCTACACCGCTATCTGTGTAAACATGAAAATATCTACACCGCCATCCCCATATACATGGAAATATCTACACCGCCATCTGTATGAGCATGGAAATAACTACACCGCCATCTCTATAAAGGTGGAAATATCTACACCGCTATCTTTATGAACTTGGAAATATCTACACTGCTCTCTGTATAAAATTGAAATTATCTACAACACTATCTCTATAAACATGGAAATATCTACACTGCTATCTGTATAAACATGGAAATATCTACACCGCTATCAGTATAAACATGGAAATATCTTCACCGCTATCTGTATAAACATGGAAATATCTACAACGCTGTCTCTATAAACTTGGAAATAACTACAACACTATCTCTATAAACATGGAAATATGTAGACCGCCATCTCTATAAACATGGAAATGTCTACAACACCATCTGTATAAAGATGGAATTATCTATACCGCTCTCTGCATAAACGTGGAAATATCTACACCGCCATCAGTACGAACATGGAAATATCTACACTGCCATCTGTATGAACATGTAAATATGTACACCGCCATCTGTATGAACATGGAAATATCTACACCGCTAACTGTATGAACATGGCAACATCTACACCGCTATCTGTATGAACATGGAAATATCTACACCGTTATCTGTATGAACATGGAAATATCTACACCGCTATCTGTATGAACATGGAAATATCTAAACCGCTATCTGTACGAACATGGAAATATCTACACCGCTATCTGTATGAACATGCAAATATCTACACAGCTATCTGTATATCAATGGAAATATCTACACTGCTATCTCTATAAACATGGAAATAACTACACTGCAATCTGTGTAAACATGGAAATATCTAGGCCGCCACCAGTATGAACATGGAAATAACTACACTGCCATCCGTACGAACATGGAAATATCTACACCGCCATCTGTATGAACATGTAAATAACTACACCGCCATCTGTATGAACATGGAAATATCTACAACGCTAACTGTATGGACACGGAAATATCTACACCGCTATTGGTATGAACATGGAAATATCTACACCGCATTCTGCATGAACATGGAAATATCTACACCGCTCTCTGTATGAATATGGAAATATCTACAACGCTATCTGTATGAACATGGAAATATCTACACCGCTATCTGTATGAACATGCAAATATTCACACAGCTATCTGTATAAAATTGAAATTATCTACACCTCTATCTCTATAAACATGGAAATAACTACACTGCTATCTGTATAAACATGGAAATATCTAAACCGCCATCTCTATGAACATGGAAAAAACTACACCGCCATTTGTATGAACATGGAAATATCTACACCGCCATCTCTATGAACATGGAAATATCTACACCGCCATTTGTATGAACCTGGAAATATCTACACCGCCATCAGTGTGAACATTGAAATACCTTCACCGCCATCTGAATGAACTTGGATATATCTACACCGGCATGTGGATGAACGTGGAAATATCTACACCGCTATCTGCATGAACACGGAAATATCTACACAGCTATCGGCATATACATGGAAATATCTACACAAATTTCTCTATAAATATGGAAATAACTACAGCGCTATCTCTATAAACTTCGAAATATCTACACCGCCATCTGTATGAACATGGAAATATCTACACCGCCATCTGTACGAACATGGACATATCTACACCGCCATCTGTATTAAGATGGAAATATCTACACCGCTACCTGTATAAACATGGAAATACCTGCCTATCTGTATAAACATGGAAATATCCGCACCGCACTCTGTATAAATATGGAAATATCTACACTGCTATCTGCATAAACATGGAAATATCCACAACGCTACATGTGTAAACATGGAAATATATGCACCGCCATCTGTGTAAACATGAAAATATCTACATCGCCATCCCCATAAACTTGGAAATATCTACACCACCATCTGTATAAACATGGAAATATCTATATCGCTATCTGCATAAACATGGAAATATCCACACCGCCATCTCTATGAACATGGAAATATCTACACCGCCATCTGTATGAACATGTAAATATCTACACCGCCATCTGTATGAACATGGAAATATCTACACCGCTAACTGTATGAAAATGGAAATATCTACACCGCCATCTGTATGAACATGGAAATATCTACACCGTCATCTGTATGAACATGGAAATATCTACACCGCTAACTGTATGAACATGCAAATATCTACACAGCTATCTGTATATCAATGGAAATATCTACATTGCTATCTCTATAAACATGGAAATATCTACACTGCTATCTGTATAAACATGGAAATATCTACACCGCCACCTGTACGAACATGGAAATATCTTCACTGCCATCCGTACGAACTTGGAAATATCTACACCGCCATCTGTATGAACATGTAAATATCTACACCGCCATCTGTATGAACATGGAAATATCCACACCACTATTGGTATGAACATGGAAATATCTACACCGTTATCTGTATGAACATGGAAATACCTACACCGCTATCTGTATGAACATGGAAATATCTACACCGCTATCTGTATGAACATGGAAATATGTAGACCGCTATCTGTATGAACATGGAAATATCTACACCGCTAACTGTATGAACATGCAAATATCTACAAAGCTATCTGTATATCAATGGAAATATCTACACTGCTATCTCTATAAACATGGAAATATCTACACTGCTATCGGTATAAACATGGAAATATCTACAGTGCCATCTCTATGAACATGGAAATATCTACACCGCCATTTGTATGAACTCGGAAATATCTACACCGCCATCTCTATGAACATGGAAATATCTACAGCGCCATTTGTATGAACATGGAAATATCTACACCTCCATCTGTATGAACATGGAAATATCTTCACCGCCATCTGTATGAACATGGATATATCTACACCGGCATCTAGATGAACATGGAAATATCTACACCGCTATCTGCATGAACATGGAAATATCTTCACAGCTATCTGCATATACATGGAATAATCTACACAGATTTCTCTATAAATATGGAAATAACTACAGCGCTAACTCTGTAAACTTCGAAATATCTACACCGCCATCTGTATTAACATGGAATTATCTACACCGCCATCTGTACAAACATGGACATATCAACAAATCCATCTGTATTAAGATGGAAATATCTACACCACTATCTGTTTAAACATAGAAATATCTGCCCAACTGTCTGTATAAACATGGAAATGTCCGCACAGCTATCTGTATAAACATGGAAATATCTACACTGCTATATGCATAAACATGGAAATATCCACACCGCTATCTGTGTAAACATGGAAAAGTCTACACCGCTATCTCTGTAAACATGGAAATATCTACACCGCCATCTGTGTATACATGAAAATATCTACACCGCCATCTCTATAAACATGGAAATATCTACACCGCCACCTGTATCAACATGGAAATATCTACACCGCTATCTCTATAAACGTGGAAATATCTACACTACTGTCTGTATGAACTTGGAAATATCTACACTGATATCTGTATAAAATTGAAATTATCTACACCGCCATCTCTATAAATATCTACACCGCCATCTCTATAAATATCTACACCGCCATCTCTATAAACATGGAAATATCTACACCGCCACCTGTATCAACATGGAAATATCTACACCGCTATCTCTATAAACGTGGAAATATCTACACTACTGTCTGTATGAACTTGGAAATATCTACACTGATATCTGTATAAAATTGAAATTATCTACACCACTACCTCTATAAACATGGAAATATCTACACTGTTATCTGTATAAACATGGAAATATCTACACCGCTATCTGCATAAACATGGAAATATCTACACCGCCATCTCTATGAACATGGCAATATCTACACCGCCATCTGTACGAACATGGAAATATCTACACCGCCATCTGTATGAACATGTAAATATCTACACCGCCATCTGTATGAACATGGAAATATCTACACCGATAACTGTATGAACATGGAAATATCTACACCGCTATCTGTATGAACATGGAAATATCTACACAGCTATCTGTATATCAATGGAAATATCTATACTGCTATCTCTATAAACATGGAAATAACTACACTGCTATCTGTACAAACAGGGAAATATCTACACCGCCACCTGTATGAACATGGAAATATCTACAGTGCCATCCGTACGAACATGGAAATATCTACACCGCTATCTGTATGAACATGGAAATATCTACACCGCCATCTGAATGAACATGTAAATATCTACACCGCCATCTCTATATCAATGGAAATTTCTACACTGCTATCTCTATAAACATGGAAATAACTACACCGCTATCTGTATAAACATGGAAATATCTACACCGCCATCTCTATGAACATGGAAATATCTACACCGCCATTTGTATGAACATGGAAATATCTGCACCGCCATCTCTATGAACATGTAAATATCTACACAGCCATTTGTATGAACATGGAAATATCTACACCGCCATCTGTATGAACATGGAAATATCTTCACCGGCATCTGTATGAACATGGATATATGTGCACCGGCATCTGGATGAACATGGAAATATCTACACCGCTATCTGCATGAACATGGAAATACCTACACAGCTATCTGAATATACATGGAAATATCTACACAGATTTCTCTATAAATAAGAAATAACTACAGCGCTATCTCTATAAACTTCGAAATATCTACACCGCCATCTGTATGAACATGGAAATATCTACACCGCCATCTGTACAAACATGGACATACCTACACCACCATCTGTATTAAGATGGAAATATCTACACCGCTATCTGTATAAATATGGAAATATCTGCCCAACTATCTGTATAAACATGGAAATATCCACACCGCTATCTGTACAAACATGGAAATATCTACACTACTATCTGCAAAAACATGGAAATATCCACACCGCCATCTGTGTAAACATGGAAATGTCTACACAGCCATCTGTGTAAACATGAAAATATCTACACCGCCATCTCCATAAACATGGAAATATCTACACCGCCATCTGTATGAACATGGAAATATCTACTCCGCCATCTCTGTAAACGTGGAAATATCTACACCGCTATCTTTATGAACTTGGAAATATCTACACTGCTCTCTGTATAAAATTGAAGTTATCTACACTGCTATCTCTATATACATGGAAAATCTACACTGCTATCTTTATAAACATGGAAATATCTACACTGCTATCTGTATAAACATGGAAATATCTTCACCGCTATCTGTATAAACATGGAAATATCTACACCGAAACCTGTATGAACATGGAAATATCTACACTGCCATCCGTACGAACATGGAAATATCTACACCGCCATCTGTAAGAACATGTAAATATCTACACCGCCATCTGTATGAACATGGAAATATCTACACCGCTAACTCTATGAACATGGAAAAATCTACACCGCTATCTGTATGAACATGGAAATATCTACACCGCTGTCTGTATGAACATGGAAATATCTACACCGCTATCTGTATGAACATGGAAATATCTACACCGCTATCTGTATGAACATGGAAATATCCACACCGCTATCTGTATGAACATGCAAATATCTACACAGCTATCTGTATATCAATGGAAATATCTACACTGCTATATCTATAAACATGGAAATAACTACGCTGCTATCTGTATAAACATGGAAATATCTACACTGCCATCTCTATGAACATGGAAATATCTACACCGCTATTTGTATGAACATGGAAATATCTACACCGCCATCTCTATGAACAGGGAAATATCTACACCGCCATTTGTATGAACATGGAAATATCTACACCGCCATCTGTATGAACATGGAAATATCTTCATCGCCGTCTGTATGAACATGGATATATGTACACCGGCATCTGGATGAAAATGGAAATATCTACACCGCTATCTGCATGAACATGGATATATCTACACATCTATATGAATATACATGGAAATATCTACACAGATTTCTCTGTAAGTGTGGAAATATCTACAGCGCTATCTCTATAAACTTCGAAATATCTACACCGCCATCTGTATGAACATGGAAATATCTACACCGCCATCTGTACGAACATGGACATATCTACACCGCCATCTGTATTAAGATGGAAATATCTACACCGCTATCTGTATAAACATGGAAATATCTGCCCAACTATCTGTATAAACATGGAAATATCCGCACCGCTATCTGTATAAACATGGAAATATCTACACCGCTATCTGCATAAACATGGAAATATCCACACCGCCATCTGTGTAAACATGGAAATGTCTACACCGCTCTCTGTGTAAACATGGAAATATCTACACCGCCATCTGTGTAAGCATGAAAATATCTACACCGCCATCCCTATAAACATGGAAATATCTACACCGCCATCTGTATGAACATGGAAATATCTACACCGCCATCTGTATAAACGTGGAAATATCTACACCGCTATCTGTATGAACTTGGAAATATCTACACTGCTCTCTGTATAAAATTGAAATTATCTACACCACTATCTCTATAAACATGGAAATATCTACAGTGCTATCTGTATAAACATGGAAATATCTACACCGCTATCTGTATAAACATGGAAATATCTTCACCGCTATCTGTATAAACATGGAAATATCTACAACCCTGTCTCTATAAACTTTGAAATAACTACACCACTATCTCTGTAAACATGGAAATATCTAGACCACCATCTCAATAAACATGGAAATATCTACACCACCATCTGTATAAACATGGAAATATCTATACTGCTATCTGCATAAACATGGAAATATCTCCACCGCCATCTCTAAGAACATGGAAATATCTACACCGCCATCTGTACGAACATGAAAATAGCTATACCGACAGCTGTGTGAACATGTAAATATCTACACCGCCATCTGTATGAACATAGAAATATCTACACCGCTAACTGTATGAACATGTAAATATCTACACGACTATCTGTATGAACATGGAAATATCTACACCGTTATCTGTATGAACATGGAAATATCTACACCGCTATCTGTATGAACATGTAAATATCTACACCGCTATCTGTAGGAAAATGGAAATATCTACACAGCTATCTGTATGAACATGCAAATATCTACACAGCTATCTGTATATCAATGGAAATACCTACACTGCTATCTCTATAAAAATGGAAATAACTACACTGCTATCTGTATAAACAGGGAAATATCTACACCGCCACCTGTATGAACATGGAAATATCTACACTGCCATCCATACAAACATGGAAATATCTACACAGCCATCTGTATGAACATGTAAATATCTACACCGCCATCTGTATGAACATGGAAATATCTACACCGCTAACTGTATGAACATGGAAATATCTACACCGCTATCTGTATGAACATGGAAATATCTACACCGCTATCTGTATGAACATGGAAATATCTACACCGCTATCTGTATGAACATGGAAATATCTACACCGCTATCTGTATGAACATGGAAATATCTAGACCGCTATATGTATGAAAATGCAAATATCTACACAGCTATCTGTATATCAATGGAAATATCTACACTGCTATCTCTATAAACATGGAAGTAACTTCACCGCTATCTGTATAAACATGGAAATATCTACACCGCCATCTCTATGAACAGGTAAATATCTACACAGCCATTTGTATGAACATGGAAATATCTACACCGCCATCTGTATGAACACGGAAATATCTTCACAGCCATCTGTATGAACATGGATATATGTGCACCGGCATCTGGATGAACAAGGAAATATCTACACCGCTATCTGCATTAACATGGAAATATCTACACAGCTATCTGAATATACTTGGAAATATCTACACAGATTTCTCTATAAATATGGAAATAACTACAGCGCTATCTCTATAAACTTCGAAATATCTACACCGCCATCTGTATGAACATGGAAATATCTACACCGCCATCTGTACGAACATGGACATATCTACACCGCCATCTGTATTAAGATGGAAATATCTACACCGCTATCTGTATAAACATGGAAATATCTGCCCAACTATCTGTATAAACATGGAAATATCCGCACTGCTATCTGTATAAACATGGAAATATCTACACTGCTATCTGCGAAAACATGGAAATATCCACACCGCTATCTGTGTAAACATGGAAATGTCTACACCGCTATCTGTGTAAACATGGAAATATCTACACCGCCATCTGTGTAAACATGAAAATTTCTACACCTCCATCCGTATAAACATGGAAATATCTACACCATCTGTATGAACATGGAAATATCTAGACCGCCATCTCTATAAACATGGAAATATCTACACCGCTATCTGTGTGAACTTGGAAATATCTACACTGCTCTCTGTATAAAATTGAAATTATCTAAACCACTATCTCTATAAACATGGAAATATCTGCAATGCTATCTGTATAAACATGGAAATATCTACACCGCTATCTGTATAAACATGGAAATACCTTCACGGCTATCTGTATAAACATGGAAATATCTACAATGCTGTCTCTATAAACATGGAAATATCTACACTGCTATCTGCATAAACATGGAAATATCAACACCGCTATCTGTGTAAACATGGAAATGTCTACACCGCTATCTGTGTAAACATGGAAATATCTACACCGCCATCTGTGTAAACATGAAAATATCTACACCGCCATCCCAATAAACATGGAAATATCTACACCGTCCTCTGTATGAACATGGAAATATCTACACCGCCATCTGTATGAACATGGAAATATCTACAACGCCATCTCTATAAACGTGGAAATATCTACACCGATATCTGTATGAACTTGGAAATAACTACACTGCTCTCTGTATAAAATTGAAATTATCTACACCACTATCTCTATAAACATGGAAATATCTACACTGCTATCTGTATAAACATGGAAATATCTACACCGCTATCTGTATAAACATGAAAATATCTTCACCGCTATCTGTATAAACATGGAAATATCTACAACGCTGTCTCTATAAACTTGGAAATAACTACACCACTATCTCTGTAAACATCGAAATATCTACACCACCATCTGTATAAACGTGGAAATATCTATACCGCTATCTGCATAAACATGGAAATATCTACACCGCCATCTCTATGAACATGGAAATATCTACACCGCCATTGGTACGAACATGGAAATATCTATACCGCCATCTGTATGAACATTTAAATATCTACACCGCAAACTGTATGAACATGGAAATATCTACACAGCTAACTGTATGAACACGGACATATCTACACGGCTATCTGTATGAACATGGAAATATCTACACCTTTATCTGTATGAACACGGAAATATCTACACGGCTATATGTATGTACATGGAAATATCTACACCGCTATCTGTACGAACATGGAAATATCTACACCGCTTTCTGTATGAACATGCAAATTCCTACACAGCTATCTGTATATCAATGGAAATATCTACACTGCTATCTCTATAAACATGGAAATAACTACAATGCTATCTGTATAAACATGGAAATATCTACACCGCCACCTGTATGAACATGGAAATATCTACACTGCCATCCATACGAACATGGAAATATCTACACCGCCATCTGTAGGAACATGGAAATATCTACACAGCTATCTGTATGAACATGCAAATATATACACAGCTATCTGTATATCAATGGAAATACCTACACTGCTATCTCTATAAAAATGGAAATAACTACACTGCTATCTGTATAAACAGGGAAATATCTACACCGCCACCTGTATGAACATGGAAATATCTACACTGCCATCCATACAAACATGGAAATATCTACACCGCCATCTGAATGAACATGTAAATATCTACATCGCCATCTGTATGAACATGGAAATATCTACACCGCTAACTGTATGAACATGGAAATATCTACACCGCTATCTGTATGAACATGGAAATATCTACACCGCTATCTGTATGAACATGGAAATATCTACACCGCTATCTGTATGAACATGGAAATATCTACACCGCTATCTGTATGAACATGGAAATATCTAGACCGCTATCTGTATGAAAATGCAAATATCTACACAGCTATCTGTATATCAATGGAAATATCTACACTGCTATCTCTATAAACATGGAAGTAACTACACCGCTATCTGTATAAACATGGAAATATCTACACCGCCATCTCTATGAACAGGTAAATATCTACACAGCCATTTGTATGAACATGGAAATATCTACACCGCCATCTGTATGAACACGGAAATATCTTCACAGCCATCTGTATGAACATGGATATATGTGCACCGGCATCTGGATGAACATGGAAATATCTACACCGCTATCTGCATGAACATGGAAATATCTACACAGCTATCTGAATATACTTGGAAATATCTACACAGATTTCTCTATAAATATGGAAATAACTACAGCGCTATCTCTATAAACTTCGAAATATCTACACCGCCATCTGTATGAACATGGAAATATCTACACCGCCATCTGTACGAACATGGACATATCTACACCGCCATCTGTATTAAGATGGAAATATCTACACCGCTATCTGTATAAACATGGAAATATCTGCCCAACTATCTGTATAAACATGGAAATATCCGCACTACTATCTGTATAAACATGGAAATATCTACACTGCTATCTGCGAAAACATGGAAATATCCACACCGCTATCTGTGTAAACATGGAAATGTCTACACCGCTATCTGTGTAAACATGGAAATATCTACACCGCCATCTGTGTAAACATGAAAATTTCTACACCTCCATCCGTATAAACATGGAAATATCTACACCGCCATCTGTATGAACATGGAAATATCTACACCGCCATCTCTATAAACATGGAAATATCTACACCGCTATCTGTATGAACTTGGAAATATCTACACTGCTCTCTGTATAAAATTGAAATTATCTAAACCACTATCTCTATAAACATGGAAATATCTGCAATGCTATCTGTATAAACATGGAAATATCTACACCGCTATCTGTATAAACATGGAAATACCTTCACGGCTATCTGTATAAACATGGAAATATCTACAATGCTGTCTCTATAAACATGGAAATATCTACACTGCTATCTGCATAAACATGGAAATATCAACACCGCTATCTGTGTAAACATGGAAATGTCTACACCGCTATCTGTGTAAACATGGAAATATCTACACCGCCATCTGTGTAAACATGAAAATATCTACACCGCCATCCCAATAAACATGGAAATATCTACACCGTCCTCTGTATGAACATGGAAATATCTACACCGCCATCTGTATGAACATGGAAATATCTACAACGCCATCTCTATAAACGTGGAAATATCTACACCGATATCTGTATGAACTTGGAAATAACTACACTGCTCTCTGTATAAAATTGAAATTATCTACACCACTATCTCTATAAACATGGAAATATCTACACTGCTATCTGTATAAACATGGAAATATCTACACCGCTATCTGTATAAACATGAAAATATCTTCACCGCTATCTGTATAAACATGGAAATATCTACAACGCTGTGTCTATAAACTTGGAAATAACTACACCACTATCTCTGTAAACATCGAAATATCTACACCACCATCTGTATAAACGTGGAAATATCTATACCGCTATCTGCATAAACATGGAAATATCTACACCGCCATCTCTATGAACATGGAAATATCTACACCGCCATCGGTACGAACATGGAAATATCTATACCGCCATCTGTATGAACATGTAAATATCTACACCGCAAACTGTATGAACATGGAAATATCTACACAGCTAACTGTATGAACACGGACATATCTACACGGCTATCTGTATGAACATGGAAATATCTACACCTTTATCTGTATGAACATGGAAATATCTACACGGCTATATGTATGTACATGGAAATATCTACACCGCTATCTGTACGAACATGGAAATATCTACACCGCTTTCTGTATGAACATGCAAATACCTACACAGCTATCTGTATATCAATGGAAATATCTACACTGCTATCTCTATAAACATGGAAATATCTACACGGCTATATGTATGTACATGGAAATATCTACACCGCTATCTGTACGAACATGGAAATATCTACACCGCCATCTGTATGAACATGTAAATATCTTCACCACCATCTGTGTGAACATGGAAATATCTACACCGCTAAATGTATGAACATGGAAATGTCTACACCGCTATTGGAATGAACATGGAAATATCTATACCGCTATCTGTATGAACATGGAAATATCTACACCGCCATCTGTATGTACATGGAAATATCTACACCGCTATCTGTATGAACATGGAAATATCTACACCGCCATCTGTATGTACATGGAAATATCTACACCGCTATCTGTATGAACATGGAAATATCTACACCGCCGTCTGTATGAACATGTAAATATCTACACCGCCATCTGTATGAACATGGAAGTATCTACACCGCTAACTGTATGAACATGGAAATATCTACACCGCTATCTGTATGAACATGGAAATACCGACAACGCTATCTGTATGAACATGGAAATATCTACAACGCTATCTGTATGAACATGGAAATATCTACACCGCTATCTGTATGAACATGGAAATACTGACAACGCTATCTGTATGAACATGGAAATATCTGCATCGCCATCAGTATGAACATATAAATATCTACTCCGCCATCTGTATTAAGATGGAGATATCTACACCGCTATCTGTATAAACATGGAAATATCTACACCGCTACCTGTATAAACATGGAAATATCAACACCACAATCTGTATGTACATGGAAATATCTACACCGCTATCTGTATGAACATGGAAATATTTACACCGCTATCTGTATGAACATGGAAATATCTACACCGCTATCTGTGTTAACATGCATACATCTTCACTGCTATCTGTATAAACATGGAAATATCTACACCGCTATCTGTATGAACATGGAAATATCTACACAGCAATCTGTTTGAACATGGAAATATCTACACCGCTATCTGCATGAAAATGGTAATATCTACACAGCTTTCTGCATATACATGGAAATATCTACAAAGCTCTTTCTTTACACATGGAAATATCTACACCGCAATATCTATAAACAGGGAAATATCTACACCACCATCTGTATGAACATGGAATTATCTGCTCCGCCATCTGTATGAACATATAAATATCTACACCGCCATCTGTATTAAGATGAAGATATCTACACCGCTCTCTGAATAAACATGGAAATATCAGCACCGCTATCTGTATGAACATGGAAATATCTACACCGCTATCTCTATGAACATGGAAATATCTACACCGATATCTGTATGAACATGGAAATATCTTCACCGCCATCTGTATGAACATGGATATATCTACACAACCATCTGGATGAACATGGAAATATCAGCACCGCTGTCTGTATGAACATGGAAATATCTACACCGCTATCTGAACATGGAAATATCTACACCGCTATCTGTATTAACATGGAAATATCTTCACCGCCATCTGTATGAACATGGATATATCTACACAGCTATCTGGATGAACACGGAAATATCTACACCGCTATCTGTATGAACATGGAAATATCTACACCGCTATCTGTGTAAACATGCATATATCTTCACCGCTATCTGTATAAACATGGAAATATCTACACCGCTATCTGTATAAACATGGAAATATCTACACCGCTACCTGTATAAACA
Organism: Gorilla gorilla gorilla; assembly: GCF_029281585.2. Lineage (NCBI taxonomy): Eukaryota > Metazoa > Chordata > Mammalia > Primates > Hominidae > Gorilla > Gorilla gorilla. Next base: position 213,620,129 of record NC_086017.1, on the reverse strand, counting down.
TGGAAATATCAGCACCGCTATCTGTATGAACATGGAAATATCTACACAGCCATCTGGATGAACATGGAAATATCTACACCTCTATATGTATGAACATGGAAATAGCTACACCGCTATCTGTATGAACATGGAAATATCTACACCGCTATCTGCATGAACATGGAAGTATCTACACCGCTATCTCTATGAGCATGGAAATATCTTCACCGCCATATGTATGAACATGGATATATCTACACAGCCATCTGGATGAACATGGATATATGTGCACCGGCATCTGGATGAACATGGAAATATCTACACCGCTATCTGCATGAACATGGAAATATCTACACAGCTATCTGAATATACTTGGAAATATCTACACAGATTTCTCTATAAATATGAAATAACTACAGCGCTATCTCTATAAACTTCGAAATATCTACACCGCCATCTGTATGAACATGGAAATATCTACACCGCCATCTGTACGAACATGGACATATCTACACCGCCATCTGTATTAAGATGGAAATATCTACACCGCTATCTGTATAAACATGGAAATATCTGCCCAACTATCTGTATAAACATGGAAATATCCGCACTACTATCTGTATAAACATGGAAATATCTACACTGCTATCTGCGAAAACATGGAAATATCCACACCGCTATCTGTGTAAACATGGAAATGTCTACACCGCTATCTGTGTAAACATGGAAATATCTACACCGCCATCTGTGTAAACATGAAAATTTCTACACCTCCATCCGTATAAACATGGAAATATCTACACCGCCATCTGTATGAACATGGAAATATCTACACCGCCATCTCTATAAACATGGAAATATCTACACCGCTATCTGTATGAACTTGGAAATATCTACACTGCTCTCTGTATAAAATTGAAATTATCTAAACCACTATCTCTATAAACATGGAAATATCTGCAATGCTATCTGTATAAACATGGAAATATCTACACCGCTATCTGTATAAACATGGAAATACCTTCACGGCTATCTGTATAAACATGGAAATATCTACAATGCTGTCTCTATAAACATGGAAATATCTACACTGCTATCTGCATAAACATGGAAATATCAACACCGCTATCTGTGTAAACATGGAAATGTCTACACCGCTATCTGTGTAAACATGAAAATATCTACACCGCCATCTGTGTAAACATGAAAATATCTACACCGCCATCCCAATAAACATGGAAATATCTACACCGTCCTCTGTATGAACATGGAAATATCTACACCGCCATCTGTATGAACATGGAAATATCTACAACGCCATCTCTATAAACGTGGAAATATCTACACCGATATCTGTATGAACTTGGAAATAACTACACTGCTCTCTGTATAAAATTGAAATTATCTACACCACTATCTCTATAAACATGGAAATATCTACACTGCTATCTGTATAAACATGGAAATATCTACACCGCTATCTGTATAAACATGAAAATATCTTCACCGCTATCTGTATAAACATGGAAATATCTACAACGCTGTCTCTATAAACTTGGAAATAACTACACCACTATCTCTGTAAACATCGAAATATCTACACCACCATCTGTATAAACGTGGAAATATCTATACCGCTATCTGCATAAACATGGAAATATCTACACCGCCATCTCTATGAACATGGAAATATCTACACCGCCATCGGTACGAACATGGAAATATCTATACCGCCATCTGTATGAACATGTAAATATCTACACCGCAAACTGTATGAACATGGAAATATCTACACAGCTAACTGTATGAACACGGACATATCTACACGGCTATCTGTATGAACATGGAAATATCTACACCTTTATCTGTATGAACATGGAAATATCTACACGGCTATATGTATGTACATGGAAATATCTACACCGCTATCTGTACGAACATGGAAATATCTACACCGCTTTCTGTATGAACATGCAAATACCTACACAGCTATCTGTATATCAATGGAAATATCTACACTGCTATCTCTATAAACATGGAAATATCTACACGGCTATATGTATGTACATGGAAATATCTACACCGCTATCTGTACGAACATGGAAATATCTACACCGCCATCTGTATGAACATGTAAATATCTTCACCACCATCTGTGTGAACATGGAAATATCTACACCGCTAAATGTATGAACATGGAAATGTCTACACCGCTATTGGAATGAACATGGAAATATCTATACCGCTATCTGTATGAACATGGAAATATCTACACCGCCATCTGTATGTACATGGAAATATCTACACCGCTATCTGTATGAACATGGAAATATCTACACCGCCATCTGTATGTACATGGAAATATCTACACCGCTATCTGTATGAACATGGAAATATCTACACCGCCGTCTGTATGAACATGTAAATATCTACACCGCCATCTGTATGAACATGGAAGTATCTACACCGCTAACTGTATGAACATGGAAATATCTACACCGCTATCTGTATGAACATGGAAATACCGACAACGCTATCTGTATGAACATGGAAATATCTACAACGCTATCTGTATGAACATGGAAATATCTACACCGCTATCTGTATGAACATGGAAATACCGACAACGCTATCTGTATGAACATGGAAATATCTGCATCGCCATCAGTATGAACATATAAATATCTACTCCGCCATCTGTATTAAGATGGAGATATCTACACCGCTATCTGTATAAACATGGAAATATCTACACCGCTACCTGTATAAACATGGAAATATCAACACCACAATCTGTATGTACATGGAAATATCTACACCGCTATCTGTATGAACATGGAAATATTTACACCGCTATCTGTATGAACATGGAAATATCTACACCGCTATCTGTGTTAACATGCATACATCTTCACTGCTATCTGTATAAACATGGAAATATCTACACCGCTATCTGTATGAACATGGAAATATCTACACAGCAATCTGTTTGAACATGGAAATATCTACACCGCTATCTGCATGAAAATGGTAATATCTACACAGCTTTCTGCATATACATGGAAATATCTACAAAGCTCTTTCTTTACACATGGAAATATCTACACCGCAATATCTATAAACAGGGAAATATCTACACCACCATCTGTATGAACATGGAATTATCTGCTCCGCCATCTGTATGAACATATAAATATCTACACCGCCATCTGTATTAAGATGAAGATATCCACACCGCTCTCTGAATAAACATGGAAATATCAGCACCGCTATCTGTATGAACATGGAAATATCTACACCGCTATCTCTATGAACATGGAAATATCTACACCGATATCTGTATGAACATGGAAATATCTTCACCGCCATCTGTATGAACATGGATATATCTACACAACCATCTGGATGAACATGGAAATATCAGCACCGCTGTCTGTATGAACATGGAAATATCTACACCGCTATCTGAACATGGAAATATCTACACCGCTATCTGTATTAACATGGAAATATCTTCACCGCCATCTGTATGAACATGGATATATCTACACAGCTATCTGGATGAACACGGAAATATCTACACCGCTATCTGTATGAACATGGAAATATCTACACCGCTATCTGTGTAAACATGCATATATCTTCACCGCTATCTGTATAAACATGGAAATATCTACACCGCTATCTGTATAAACATGGAAATATCTACAACGCTACCTGTATAAACATGGAAATATCAGCACCGCTATCTGTATGAACATGGAAATATCTACACAGCCATCTGGATGAACATGGAAATATCTACACCTCTATATGTATGAACATGGAAATAGCTACACCGCTATCTGTATGAACATGGAAATATCTACACCGCTATCTGCATTAACATGGAAGTATCTACACCGCTATCTCTATGAGCATGGAAATATCTTCACCGCCATATGTATGAACATGGATATATCTACACAGCCATCTGGATGAACATGGAAATATCTACACCGCTATCTGTATGAACATGGAAATATTTACACCACTATCTGTGTAAACATGCATACATCTTCACAGCTATCTGTATAAACATGGAAATATCTACACCGCTATCTGTATGAACATGGAAATATCTACACCGCTATCTGTTTGAACATGGAAATATCTACACCACTATCTGTATGAACACGGAAATATCTACAACACTATCTGCATGAAAATGGAAATATCTACACAGCTATCTGCATATACATGGAAATATCTACGAAGCTTTCTCCTTACACATGGAAATAACTACAACGCTATCTCTATAAACATGGAAATATCTACACCGCCATCTGTATGAACATGGAAATATCTGCACCGCCATCTGTATGAACATATAAATATCTGCACCGCCATCTGTATTAAGATGGAGATATCTACACCGCTATCTGTATAAACATGGAAATATCTACACCGCTATCTGTATAAACATGGAAATATCTACACCGCTATCTGTGTAAACATGGAAATATCTACACCGCTACCTGTATAAACATGGAAATATCAGCATCGCTATCTGTATGAACATGGAAATATCTACACCGCTATCTGTATGAACATGGAAATATCCACACCGATATCTGTATGAACATGGAAATATCTTCACTGCCATCTGTATGAACATTGATATATCTACACAGCCCTCTGGATGAACATGGAAATATCAGCACCGCAGTCTGTATGAACATGGAAATATCTACACCGCTATCTGTATGAACATGGAAATATCTACACCGCTATCTGTATTAGCATGGAAATATCTTCACCGCCATCTGTATGAACATGGATATATCTACACAGCCATCTGGATGAACATGATATTATCTACACCGCTATCTGTATGAACATGGAAATATCTACACCGCTATCTGTGTAAACATGCATATATCTTCACCGCTATCTGTATAAACATGGAAATATCTACACCGCTATCTGTATAAACATGGAAATATCTACACCGCTACCTGTATAAACATGGAAATATCAGCACCGCTATCTGCATGAACAGGGAAATATCTACACAGCCATCTGGATGAACATGGAAATATCTATACCGCTATCTGTATGAACATGGAAATAGCTACACCGCTATCTGTATGAACATGGAAATATCTACACCACTAACTGTATGAACATGGAAATATCTACACCACTATCTGTATGAACATAGAAATATCTTCACCGCCATCTGTATGAACATGGATATATCTACACAGCCATCTGGATGAACATGGAAATACCTACACCTCTATATGTATGAACATGGAAATATCTACACCGCTATCTGTATGAACATGGAAATAACTACACCGCTATCTGTATGAAAATGGAAATATCTTCTCCGCCATCTGTATGAACATGGATATATCTACACTGCCATCTGGATGAACATGGAAATATCTACACCGCTATCCGTATGAACATGGAAATATCTACACGGCTATCTGTATGATCATGTGAATATCTACACCGCTATCTGTGTTATCATGCATACATCTACACTGCTATGTGTATAAACATGGAAATATCTACACCGCTATCTGTATGAACATGGAAATATCTACACAGCTATCTGTTTGAACATGGAAATATCTACACCTCTATCTGCATGAAAATGGAAATATCTACACAGCTATCTGCATATACATGGAAATATCTACAAAGCTATTTCTTTACACATGGAAATATCTACACCGCAATCTCTACAAACATGGAAATATCTACACCGCCATCTGTATGAACATGAAAATATCTGCACCGCCATCTGTATGAAAATATAAATATCTACACCGCCATCTGTATTAAGATGGAGATATGTACACCGCTATCTGTATAAACATGGAAATATCTACACCGCTATCTGTATAAACATGGAAATATCAGCACCGCTATCTGTATGAACATGGAAATATCTACACAGCCATCTGGATGAACATGGAAATATCTACACCTCTATATGTATGAACATGGAAATAGCTACACCGATATCTGTATTAACATGGAAATATCTACACCGCTATCTGTATGAACATGGAAATATCTACACCACTATCTGTATGAACATGGAAATAGCTACACTGCTATCTGTATGAACATGGAAATACCTACACCGCTATCTGTATGAACATGGATATATCTACACCACTATCTGTATGAACATGGAAATATCTTCACCGCCATCTGTATGAACATGGATATATCTACACAGCCATCTGGATGAACATGGAAATATCTACACCGCTATCTGTATGAACTTGGAAATATCTACACAGCTATCTGGGTAAACATGGATACATCTTCACTGCTATCTGTATAAACATGGAAATATCTACCCCACTATCTGTATGAACTTGGAAATATCTACACCGCTATCTCTTTGAACATGGAAATATCTACAACACTATCTGCATGAAAATGGAAATATCTACACAGCTATCTGCATATACATGGAAATATCTACAAAGCTTTCTCATTACACATGGAAATAACTACAACGCTATCTCTATAAACATGGAAATATCTACACCGCCATCTGTATGAACATGGAAATATCTGCACCGCCATCTGTATGAACATATAAATATCTGCACCGCCATCTGTATTAAGATGGAGATATCTACAACGCTATCTGTATAAACATGGAAATATCTACACCGCTATCTGTATAAACATGGAAATATCTACACCGCTATCTGTGTAAACATGGAAATATCTACACCGCTACCTGTATAAACATGGAAATATCAGCACCGCTATCTGTATGAACATGGAAATATCTACACAGCCATCTGGATGAACATGGAAATATCTATACCGCTATCTGTATGAACATGGAAATAGCTACACCGCTATCTGTATGAACATGGAAATATCTACACCACTAACTGTATGAACATGGAAATATCTACACCACTATCTGTATGAACATGGAAATATCTTCACCGCCATCTGTATGAACATGGATATATCTACACAGCCATCTGGATGAACATGGAAATACCTACACCTCTATATGTATGAACATGGAAATAGCTACACCGCTATCTGTATGAAAATGGAAATATCTACACCGCTATCTGTATGAACATGGAAGTATCTACACCACTATCTGTATGAACATAGAAATAACTTCACCGCCATATGTATGAACATGGATATATCTACACAGCCATCTGCATGAACATGGAAATATCTACACCGCTATCTGTATGAACATGGAAATATCTACACCACTATCTGTGTAAACATGCATACATCTTCACAGCTATCTGTACAAACATGGAAATATCAACACCGCTATCTGTATGAACATGGAAATATCTACACCACTATCTGTTTGAACATGAAAATATCTACAGAACTATCTGTATGAACATGGAAATAGCTACACAGCCATCTGGATGAACATAGAAATATCTACACCGCTATCTGTATGAACATGGAAATATCTCCACCGCTATCTGTATGAACATGGAAATATCTACACCGCTATCTGTACGAAAATGGAAATATCTTCTCCGCCATCTGTATGAACATGGATATATCTACACTGGAATCTGGATGAACATGGAAATATCTACACCGCTATCTGTATAAACATTGAAATATCTACACGGCTATCTGTATGATCATGTAAATATCTACACCGCTGTCTGTGTTAACATGCATACATCTTCAGTGCTATCTGTATAAACATGGAAATATCTACACCGCTATCTGTATGAACATGGAAATATCTACACAGCTATTTGTTTGAACATGGAAATATCTACACCGCTATCTGCATGAAAATGGAAATATCTACACAGCTATCTGCATATACATGGAAATATCTACAAAGCTATTTCTTTACACATGGAAATATCTACACCGCAATCTCTACAAACATGGAAATATCTACACCGCCATCAGTATGAACATGAAAATATCTGCACCGCCATCTGTATGAACATATAAATATCAACACCGCCATCTGTATTAAGATGGAGATATCTACACCGATATCTGTATAAACATGGAAATATCTACACCGCTATCTGTATAAACATGGAAATATCTACACCGCTACCTTTATAAACATGGAAACATCAGCACCGCTATCTGTATGAACATGGAAATATCTACACAGCCATCTGGATGAACATGGAAATATCTACACAGCCATCTGTATGAACATGGAAATAGCTACACCGCTATCTGTATGAACATGGAAATATCTACACCGCTATCTGTATGAACATGGAAATATCTACACTACTATCTGTATGAACATGGAAATACCTTCACCGCCATCTGTATGAACATGGATATATCTACACAGCCATCTGGATGAACATGGAAATATCTACACCTCTATATGTATGAACATGGAAAAAGCTACACCGCTATCTGTATGAACATGGAAATATCTACACCGCTATCTGAATGAATATGGAAGTATCTACACCGCCATCTGTATGAACATGGAAATATCTTCACCGCCATATTTATGAACATGGATATATCTACACAGCCATCTGGATGAACATGGAAATATCTACACCGCTCTCTTTATGAACATGGAAATATCTACACCACTATCTGTGTAAACATGCATACACCTTCACAGCTATCTGTATAAACATGGAAATATCTACAACGCTATCTGTATGAACATGGAAATATCTACACCGCTATCTGTTTGAACATGGAAATACCTACACCACTATCTGTATGAACATGGAAATAGATACACAGCCATCTGGATGAACATTGAAATATCTACACCGCAATCTGTATGAACATGGAAATATCTACACCGCTATCTGTATGAACATGGAAATATCTACAACGCTATCTGTATGAACATGGAAATATCTTCACCGCCATCTGTATGAACATGGATATATCTACACTGCCATCTGGATGAACATGGAAATATCTACACCGCTATCTGTATGAACATGGAAATATCTACACCGCTATCTGTGTAAACATGCATACATCTTCACCGCTATCTGTATAAACATGGAAATATCTACACTGCTATCTGCAGGAACATGGAAATATCTACACCGCTATCTGCATGAAAATGGAAATATCTACACAGCTATCTGCATATACATGGAAATATCTACAAAGCTATTTCTTTACACATGGAAATATCTACACCGCAATCTCTACAAACATGGAAATATCTACACCGCCATCAGTATGAACATGAAAATATCTGCACCGCCATCTGTATGAACATATAAATATCTACACCGCCATCTGTATTAAGATGGAGATATCTACACCGATATCTGTATAAACATGGAAATATCTACACCGCTATCTGTATAAACATGGAAATATCTACACCGCTACCTGTATAAACATGGAAACATCAGCACCGCTATCTGTATGAACATGGAAATATCTACACAGCCATCTGGATGAACATGGAAATATCTACACAGCCATCTGTATGAACATGGAAATAGCTACACCGCTATCTGTATGAACATGGAAATATCTACACCGCTATCTGTATGAACATGGAAATATCTACACTACTATCTGTATGAACATGGAAATACCTTCACCGCAATCTGTATGAACATGGATATATCTACACAGCCATCTGGATGAACATGGAAATATCTACACCTCTATATGTATGAACATGGAAAAAGCTACACCGCTATCTGTATGATCATGGAAATATCTAAACCGCTATCTGTATGAACATGGAAGTATCTACACCGCTATCTGTATGAACATGGAAATATCTTCACCGCCATATGTATGAACATGGATATATCTACACAGCCATCTGGATGAACATGGAAATATCTACACCGCTCTCTGTATGAACATGGAAATATCTACACCACTATCTGTGTAAACATGCATACATCTTCACAGCTATCTGTATAAACATGGAAATATCTACACCGCTATCTGTATGAACATGGAAATATCTACACCGCTATCTGTTTGAACATGGAAATACCTACACCACTATCTGTATGAACATGGAAATAGATACACAGCCATCTGGATGAACATTGAAATATCTACACCGCAATCTGTATGAACATGGAAATATCTACACCGCTATCTGTATGAACATGGAAATATCTACAACGCTATCTGTATGAAAATGGAAATATCTTCACCGCCATCTGTATGAACATGGATATATCTACACTGCCATCTGGATGAACATGGAAATATCTACACCGCTATCTGTATGAACATGGAAATATCTACACCGCTATCTGTGTTAACATGCATACATCTTCACTGCTATCTGTATAAACATGGAAATATCTACACTGCTATCTGTATGAACATGGAAATATCTACACCGCAATCTGTATGAACATGGAAATATCTACACAGCTATCTGTTTGAACATGGAAATATCTACACCGCTATCTGCATGAAAATGGAAATATCTACACAGCTATCTGCATATACATGGAAATATCTACAAAGCTATTTCTTTACACATGGAAATATCTACACCGCAATCTCTAAAAACATGGAAATATCTACACCGCCATCTGTATGAACATGGAAATATCTGCACCGCCATCTGTATGAACATATAAATATCTACACCGCCATCTTCATTAAGATGGAGATATGTACACCGCTATCTGTATAAACATGGAAATATCTACACCACTATCTGTATAAACATGGAAATATCTACACCGCTATCTGTATAAACATGGAAATATCTACACCGCTACCTGTATAAACATGGAAATATCAGCACCGCTATCTGTATGAACATGGAAATATCTACACCGATATCTCTATGAACATGGAAATATCTACACTGATATCAGTATGAACATAGAAATATCTTCACCGCCATCTGTATGAACATGGATATATCTACACAGCCATCTGGATGAACATGGAAATATCAGCATCGCTGTCTGCATGAACATGGAAATATCTACACCGCTATCTGTATGAACATGGAAATATCTACACCGATATCTGTATGAACATGGAAATATCTTCACCGCCATCTTTATGAACATAGATATATATACACAGCCATCTGGATGGACATGGAAATATCTACACCGCTATCTGTATGAACATGGAAATATCTACATCGCTATCTGTATGAACATCGAAATATCTACACCGCTATCTGTGTAAACACGCATACATCTTCACCGCTATCTGTATAAATATGGAAATATCTACACCGCTATCTGTATGAACATGGAAATATCTACACCGCTATTTCTTTGAACATGAAAATATCTACACCGCTATCTGCATGAAAATGGAAATATCTACACAGCTATCTGCATATACATGGAAATATCTACAAAGCTATCTCTTTACACATGGAAATAACTACACCGCTATCTCTATAAACATGGAAATATCTACACCGCCATCTGTATGAACATGGAAATATCAGCATCGCTGTCTGCATGAACATGGAAATATCTACACCGCTATCTGTATGAACATGGAAATATCTACACCGCCATCTGTATGAACATGGAAATATCAGCACCGCTATCTGTATGAACATGTAAATATCTACACAGCCATCTGGATGAACATGGAAATATCTACACCGCTATCTGTATGAACATGGAAATAGCTACAATGCTATCTGTATGAACATGGAAATATCTACACCACTATCTCTATGAACATGGAAATATCTACACCGCTATCTGTATGAACATGGAAATATCTACACCGCTATCTGTATAAACATGGAAATATCTACACCGCTATTTGTATAAACATGGAAATATCTACACCGCTATCTGTATGAACATGGAAATATCTACACCGCTATCTGTTTGAGCATGGAAATATCTACACAGCTATCTACATGAAAATGGAAATATCTAAACAGCTATCTGTATATACATGGAAATATCTACAAAGCTATCTCTTTACACATGGAAATAACTACACCGCTATCTCTATAAACATGGAAATATCTACACCGCCATCTGTATGAACATGGAAATCTCTGCACCGCCATCTGTATGAACATATAAATATCTGCACCGCCATCTGTATTAAGATGGAGATATCTACACCGCTATCTGTATAAACATGGAAATATCTACACCGCTATCTGTGTAAACATGGAAATATCTACACCGCTACCTGTATAAACATGGAAATATCAGCACCGCTATCTGTATGAACATGGAAATATCTACACCGCTATCTCTATGAACATGGAAATATCTACACCGATATCTGTATGAACATGGAAATATCTTCACCGCCATCTGTATGAACATGGATATATCTACACAGCCATCTGGATGAACAAGGAAATATCAGCACCGCTGTCTGAACATGGAAATATCTACACCGCTATCCGTATGAACATGGAAATATCTACACCACTATCTGTGAAAACATGCATACATCTTCACAGCTATCTGTATAAACATGGAAATATCTACACCACTATCTGTATGAACATGGAAATAGCTACACAGCCATCTGGATGAACATAGAAATATCTACACCGCTATCTGTATGAACATGGAAGTATCTACACCGCTATCTGTATGAACATGGAAATATCTTCACCGCCATATGTATGAACATGGATATATCTACACAGCCATCTACATGAACATGGAAATATCTACACCGCTATCTCTATGAACATGGAAATATCTACACCACTATCTGTGTAAACATGCATACATCTTCACAGCTATCTGTATAAACATGGAAATATCTACACCGCTATCTGTATGAACATGGAAATATCTACACCGCTATCTGTTTGAACATGGAAATATCTACACCACTATCTGTATGAACATGGAAATAGCTACACAGCCATCTGGATGAACATAGAAATATCTACTCCGCTATCTGTATGAACATGGAAATTTCTACACCGCTTTCTGTATGAACATGGAAATATCTTCACCGCCATCTGTATGAACATGGATATATCTACACAGCTATCTGGATGAACACGGAAATATCTACACCGCTATCTGTATGAACATGGAAATATCTACACCGCTATCTGTGTAAACATGCATATATCTTCACCGCTATCTGTATAAACATGGAAATATCTACACCGCTATCTGTATAAACATGGAAATATCTACACCGCTACCTGTATAAACATGGAAATATCAGCACCGCTATCTGTATGAACATGGAAATATCTACATAGCCATCTGGATGAACATGGAAATATCTACACCTCTATATGTATGAACATGGAAATAGCTACACCGCTTTCTGTATGAACATGGAAATATCTACACCGCTATCTGTATGAACATGGAAGTATCTACACCGATATCTGTATGAGCATGGAAATATCTTCACCGCCATATGTAAGAACATGGATATATCTACGCAGCCATCTGGATGAACATGGAAATATCTACACCGCTATCTGCATGAACATGGAAATATCTACACCACTATCTGTGTAAACATGCATACAACTTCACAGCTATCAGAATAAACATGGAAATATCTACACCGCTATCTGTATGAACATGGAAATATCTACACCGCTATCTGTTTGAACATGGAAATATCTACACCACTATCTGTATGAACATGGAAATAGCTACACCGCTATCTGTATGAAAATGGAAATATCTTCACCGCCATCTTTATGAACATGGATATATCTACACTGCCATCTGGATGAACATGGAAATATCTACACCGCTATCTGTATGAACATGGAAATATCTACAACGCTATCTGTGTAAACATGCATACATCTTCACCGCTATCTGAATAAACATGGAAATATCTACACCGCTATCTGTATGAGCATGGAAATATCTACACCGCTATCTGTATGAACATGGAAATATCTACACAGCTATCTGTTTGAACATGGAAATATCTACACCGCTATCTGCATGAAAATGGAAATATCTACACAGCTATCTGCATATACATGGAAATACCTACAAAGCTATTTCTTTACACATGGAAATATCTACACCGCAATCTCTACAAACATGGAAATATGTACACCGCCATCTGTATGAACATGGAAATATCTGCACCGCCATCTGTATGAACATATAAATATCTACACCGCCATCTTTATTAAGATGGAGATATGTACACCGCTATCTGTATAAACATGGAAATATCTACACCGCTATCTGTATAAACATGGAAATATCTACACCGCTATCTGTATAAACATGGAAATATCTACACCGCTACCTGTATAAACATGGAAATGTCAGCACCGCTATCTGTATGAACATGGAAATATCTACACCGCTATCTCTATGAACATGGAAATATCTACACCGATATCAGTATGAACATGGAAATATCTTCACCGCCATCTGTATGAACATGGATATATCTACACAGCCATCTGGATGAACATGGAAATATCAGCACCGCTGTCTGCATGAACATGGAAATATCTACACCGCTATCTGTATGAACATGGAAATATCTACACCGATATCTGTATGAAAATGGAAATATCTTCACCGCCATCTTTATGAACATGGATATATCTACACTGCCATCTGGATGAACATGGAAATATCTACACCGCTATCTGTATGAACATGGAAATATCTACAACGCTATCTGTGTAAACATGCATACATCTTCACCGCTATCTGTATAAACATGAAAATATCAACACCGCTATCTGTATGAACATGGAAATATCTACACCGCTATCTGTATGAACATGGAAATATCTACACAGCTATCTGTTTGAACATGGAAATATCTACACCGCTATCTGCATGAAAATGGAAATATCTACACAGCTATCTGCATATACATGGAAATACCTACAAAGCTATTTCTTTACACATGGAAATATCTACACCGCAATCTCTACAAACATGGAAATATCTACACCGCCATCTGTATGAACATGGAAATAGCTGCACCGCCATCTGTATGAACATATAAATATCTACACCGCCATCTTTATTAAGATGGAGATATGTACACCGCTATCTGTATAAACATGGAAATATCTACACCGCTATCTGTATAAACATGGAAATATCTACACCGCTATCTGTATAAACATGGAAATATCTACACCGCTACCTGTATAAACATGGAAATATCAGCACCGCTATCTGTATGAACATGGAAATATCTACACCGCTATCTCTATGAACATGGAAATATCAGCACCGCTATCTGTATGAACATGGAAATATCTACACCGCTATCTCTATGAACATGGAAATATCTACACCGATATCAGTATGAACATGGAAATATCTTCACCGCCATCTGTATGAACATGGATATATCTACACAGCCATCTGGATGAACAAGGAAATATCAGCACCGCTGTCTGTATGAACATGGAAATATCTACACCGCTATCTGTATGAACATGGAAATATCTACACCACTATCTGTGAAAACATGCATACATCTTCACAGCTATCTGTATAAACATGGAAGTATCTACACCGCTATCTGTTTGAACATGGAAATATCTACACCACTACCGGTATGAACTTGGAAATAGCTACACAGCCATCTGGATGAACATAGAAATATCTACACCGCTATCTGTATGAACATGGAAGTATCTACACCGCTATCTGTATGAACATGGAAATATCTTCACCGCCATATGTATGAACATGGATATATCTACACAGCCATCTAGATGAACATGGAAATATCTACACCGCTATCTGTATGAACATGGAAATATCTACACCACTATCTGTGTAAACATGCATACATCTTCACAGCTATCTGTATAAACATGGAAATATCTAAACCGCTATCTGTATGAACATGGAAATATCTACAACGCTATCTGTTTGAACATGGAAATATCTACACCACTATCTGTATGAACATGGAAATAGCTACACAGCCATCTGGATGAACATAGAAATATCTACTTCGCTATCTGTATGAACATGGAAATATCTACACCGCTATCTGTATGAAAATGGAAATATCTTCACCGCCATCTTTATGAACATGAATATATCTACACTGCCATCTGGATGAACATGGAAATATCTACACCGCTATCTGTATGAACATGGAAATATCTACAACGCTATCTGTGTAAACATGCATACATCTTCACCGCTATCTGTATAAACATGGAAATATCTACACCGCTATCTGTATGAACATGGAAATATCTACACCGATATCTGTATGAGCATGGAAATATCTACACAGCTATCTGTATAAAAATGGAAATATCTTCACCGCCATCTTTATGAACATGGATATATCTACACTGCCATCTGGATGAACATGGAAATATCTACACCTCTATCTGTATGAACATGGAAATATCTAAAATGCTATCTGTGTAAACATGCATATATCTTCACCGCTATCTGTATAAACATGGAAATATCTACACCGCTATCTGTATGAACATGGAAATACCTACACAGCTATCTGTTTCACATGGAAATATCCACACCGCTATCTTCATGAAAATGGAAATATCTACACAGCTATCTGCATATACATGGAAATATCTACAAAGCTATTTCTTTACACATGGAAATATCTACACCGCAATCTCTACAAACATGGAAATATCTACACCGCCATCTGTATGAACATGGAAATATCTGCAGCGCCATCTGTATGAACATATAAATATCTACACCGCCATCATTATTAAGATGGAGATATCTACACCGTTATCTGTATAAACATGGAAAAATCTACACCGCTATCTGAATGAACATGGAAATATCTACACCGCTATCTGTATGAACATGGAAATATCTACACAGCCATCTGGATGAACATGGAAATATCTACACCTCTATACGTATGAACACGGAAATAGCAACACCGCTATCTGTATGAACATGGAAATATCTACACCGCTATCTGTATGAACATGGAAGTATCTTCACCGCTATCTGTATGAACATGGAAATATCTACACCACTATCTGTATGAACAAGGAAATATCTACACAGCCATCTGGATGAACATGGAAATATCTACACCGCTATCTGTATGAACATGGAAATAAATACACCGCTATCTGTATGAACATGGAAATATCTACACCGCTATCTGTATGAACATGGATATATCTACACCACTATCTGTATGAACAAGGAAATATCTTCACCGCCATCTGTATGAACATGGATATATCTACACAGCCATCTGGATGAAGAAGGAAATATCTACACCTCTATATGTATGAACATGGAAATAGCTACACCGCTATCTGTATGAACATGGAAGAATCTACACCGCTATCTGTATGAACATGGAAATATCTACACCACTATCTGTATAAACATGGAAATATCTACACCGCTACCTGTATAAACGTGGAAATATCAGCACCGCTATCTGTATGAACATGGAAATATCTTCACCGCCATCTGCATGAACATGGATATATCTACACAGCCATCTGGATGAACATGGAAATATCCACACCGCTATCTGTATGAACATGGAAATATCTACACCGCTATCTGTGTAAACATGGATACATCTTCACTGCTATCTGTATAAACATGGAAATATCTACACCGCTATCTGTATGAACTTGGAAATATCTACACCGCTATCTCTTTGAACATGGAAATATCTACACCACTATCTGCATGAAAATGGAAATATCTACACAGCTATCTGCATGTACATGGAAATATCTACAAAGTTTTCTCTTTACACATGGAAATAACTACACCGCTATCTCTATAAACATGGAAATATCTACACCGCCATCTGTATGAACATGGAAATATCTGCATCGCCATCTGTATGAACACATAAATATCTACACCGCCATCTTTATTAAGATGGAGATATGTACACCGCTATCTGTATAAACATGGAAATATCTACACCGCTATCTGTATAAACATGGAAATATCTACACCGCTATCTGTGTAAACATGCATACATCTTCACCGCTATCTGTATAAATATGGAAATATCTACACCGCTATCTGCATGAAAATGGAAATATCTACAAAGCTATCTGCGTATACATGGAAATATCTACACAGCTATCTCTTTACACATGGAAATAACTACACCGCTATCTCTATAAACATGGAAATATCTACACCGCCATCTGTATGAACATGGAAATATCTGCACCGCCATCAGTATGAACATATAAATGTCTACACCGCCATCTGTATTAAGATGGTGATATATACACCGCTATCTGTATAAACATGGAAATATCTACACCGCTACCTGTATAAACATGGAAATATCAGCACCGCAATCTGTATGAACATGGAAATATCTACACCGCTATCTGTATGAACATGGAAATATTTACACTGCTATCTGTATGAACAAGGAAATATCTAAACCGCTATCTGTGTTAACTTGCATACATCTTCACTGCTATCGGTATAAACATGGAAATATCTACAACGCTATCTGTATGAACATGGAAATACCTACACAGCTATCTGTTTGAACATGGAAATATCTACACCGCTATCTGCATGAAAATGGAAATATCTACACAGCTATCTGCATATACATGGAAATATCTACAAAGCTCTTTCTTTACACATGGAAATATCTACACCGCAATATCTATAAACAGGGAAATATCTACACCGCCATCTGTATGAACATGGAAATATCTGCACCGCCATCTGTATGAACATATAAATATCTACACCGCCATCTGTATTAAGATGGAGATATCTACACCGCTCTCTGTATAAACATGGAAATATCTACACCGCTATCAGTATAAACATGGAAATATTTACACTGCTACCTGTATAAACATGGAAATATCAGCACCGCTATCTGTATGAACATGGAAATATCTACACAGCCATCTGTATGAACATGGATATATCTACACAGCCATCTGGATGAACATGGAAATATCAGCACCGCTGTCTATATGAACATGGAAATATCTACACCGCTATCTGTATGAACATGGAAATATCTACAACGCTATCTGTATGAACATGGAAATACCTTCACCGCCATCTGTATGAACATGGATATATCTACACAGCCATCTGGATGAACATGGAAATATCTACACCGCTATCTGTATGAACATGGAAATATCTACACAGCTATCTGTGTAAACATGCATATATCTTCACCGCTATCTGTATAAACATGGAAATATCTACACCACTATCTGTATAAACATTGAAATATCTACACCGCTATCTGTATAAACATGGAAATATCTACACCGCTACCTGTATAAACATGGAAATATCAGCACCGCTATCTGTATGAACATGGAAATATCTTCACTGCTATCTCTATGAACATGGAAATATCTACACCGATATCTGTATGAACATGGAAATATCTTCACCGCCATCTGTATGAACATGGATATATCTACACAGCCATCTGGATGAACAAGGAAATATCAGCACCGCTGTCTGTATGAACATGGAAATATCTACACAGCTATCTGTGAAAACATGCATACATCTTCACAGCTATCTGTATAAACATGGAAATATCTACACCGCTATCTGTTTGAACATGGAAATATCTACACCACTATCTGTATGAACATGGAAATAGCTACACAGCCATGTGGATGAACATAGAAATATCTACACCGCTATCTGTTTGAACATGGAAATATCTACACCGCCATCTGTATGAACATGGATATATCTACATAGCCATCTGGATGAACATGGAAATATCAGCACCGCTGTCTGTATGAACATGGAAATTTGTACGCCGCTATCTGTATTAACATGGAAATATCTACACCACTATCTGTATGAACATGGAAATATCTACACAGCCATCTGGATGAACATGGAAATATCTACACCTCTATATGTATGAACATGGAAATAGATACACTGCTATCTGTATGAACATGGAAATATCTACACCGCTATCTGTATGAACATGGAAGTATCCACACCGCTATCTGTATGATCATGGAAATATTTTCACCGCCATATGTATGAACATGGATATATCTACACAGCCATCTAGATGAACATGGAAATATCTACACCGCTATCTGTATGAACATGGAAATATCTACACCACTATCTGTGTAAACATGCATACATCTTCACAGCTATCTGTATAAACATGGAAATATCTACACCGCCATCTGTATGAACATGGAAATATCTACACCGCTATCTCTTTGAACATGGAAATATCTACACCGCTATCTGCATGAAAATGGAAATATCTACACAGCTATCTGCATATACATGGAAATATCTACAAAGCTATCTCTTTACACATGGAAATAACTACACCGCTATCTCTATATACATGGAAATATCTACACCGCCATCTGTATGAACATGGAAATATCTGCACCGCCATCTGTATGAACATATAAATATCTGCACCGCCATCTGTATTAAGATGGAGATATCTACACCGCTATCTGTATAAACATGGAAATATCTACACCGCTATCTGTATGAACATGGATATATCTACACAGCCATCTGGATGAACAAGGAAATATCAGCACCGCTGTCTGTATGAACATGGAAATATCTACACCGCTATCTGTATGAACATGGAAATATCTACACCACTATCTGTGAAAACATGCATACATCTTCACAGCTATCTGTATAAACATGGAAATATCTACACCGCTATCTGTTTGAACATGGAAATATCTACACCACTATCTGTATGAACATGGAAATAGCTACACAGCCATCTGGATGAACATAGAAATATCTACACCGCTATCTGTATAAACATGGAAGTATCTACACCGCTATCTGTATGAACATGGAAATATCCTCACCGCCATATGTATGAACATGGATATATCTACACAGCCATCTAGATGAACATGGAAATATCTACACCGCTATCTGTATGAACATGGAAATATCTACACCACTATCTGTGTAAACATGCATACATCTTCACAGCTATCTGTATAAACATGGAAATATCTACACCGCTATCTGTATGAACATGGAAATATCTACACCGCTATCTGTTTGAACATGGAAATATCTACACCACTATCTGTATGAACATGGAAATAGCTACACAGCCATCTTGATGAACATAGAAATATCTACTCCGCTATCTGTATGAACATGGAAATATCTACACCGCTTTCTGTATGAACATGGAAATATCTTCACCGCCATCTTTATGAACATAGATATATATACACAGCCATCTGGATGAACACGGAAATATCTACACCGCTATCTGTATGAACATGGAAATATCTACACCGCTATCTGTGTAAACATGCATATATCTTCACCGCTATCTGTATAAACATGGAAATATCTACACCGCTATCTGTATGAAGATGGAAATATCTACACAGCTATCTGTTTGAACATGGAAATATGTACACCGCTATCTGCATGAAAATGGAAATATCTACACAGCTATCTGCATATACATGGAAATACCTACAAAGCTATTTCTTTACACATGGAAATATCTACACCGCAATCTCTACAAACATGGAAATATCTACACCGCCATCTGTATGAACATGGAAATATCTGCACCGCCATCTGTATGAACATATAAATATCTACACCGCCATCTTTATTAAGATGGAGCTATGTACACCGCTATCTGTATAAACATGGAAATATCTACACCGCTATCTGTATAAACATGGAAATATCTACACCGCTATCTGTATAAACATGGAAATATCTACACCGCTACCTGTATAAACATGGAAATATCAGCACAGCTATCTGTATGAACATGGAAATATCTACACCGCTATCTCTATGAACATGGAAATATCTACACCGATATCAGTATGAACATGGAAATATCTTCACCGCCATCTGTATGAACATGGATATATCTACACAGCCATCTGGATGAACATGGAAATATCAACACCGCTGTCTGCATGAACATTGAAATATCTACACCGCTATCTGTATGAACATGGAAATATCTACACCGATATCTGTATGAAAATGGAAATATCTTCACCGCCATCTTTATGAACATGGATATATCTACACTGCCATCTGGATGAACATGGAAATATCTACACCGCTATCTGTATGAACATGGAAATATCTACAACGCTATCTGTGTAAACATGCATACATCTTCACCGCTATCTGTATAAACATGGAAATATCTACACCGCTATCTGTATGAACATGGAAATATCTACACTGCTATCTCTATGAACATGGAAATATCTACACAGCTATCTGTTTGAACATGGAAATATCTACACCGCTATCTGCATTAAAATGGAAATATCTACACAGCTATCTGCATATACATGGAAATACCTACAAAGCTATTTCTTTACACATGGAAATATCTACACCGCAATCTCTACAAACATGGAAATATCCACACCGCCATCTGTATGAACATGGAAATATCTGCACCGCCATCTGTATGAACATATAAATATCTACACCGCCATCTTTATTAAGATGGAGATATGTACACCGCTATCTGTATAAACATGGAAATATCTACACCGCTATCTGTATAAACATGGAAATATCTACACCGCTATCTGTATAAACATGGAAATATCTACACCGCTACCTGTATAAACATGGAAATATCAGCACCGCTATCTGTATGAACATGGAAATATCTACACCGCTATCTCTATGAACATGGAAATATCTACACCGATATCAGTATGAACATGGAAATATCTTCACCGCCATCTGTATGAACATGGATATATCTACACAGCCATCTGGATGAACATGGAAATATCAGCACCGCTGTCTGCATGAACATGGAAATATCTACACCGCTATCTGTATGAACATGGAAATATCTACACCGATATCTGTATGAACATGGAAATATCTTCACCGCCATCTTTATGAACATAGATATATATACACAGCCATCTGGATGGACATGGAAATATCTACACCGCTATCTGTATGAACATGGAAATATCTACATCGCTATCTGTATGAACATGGAAATATCTACACCGCTATCTGTGTATACATGCATACATCTTCACCGCTATCTGTATAAATATGGAAATATCTACACCGCTATCTGTATGAACATGGAAATATCTACACCGCTATCTCTTTGAACATGGAAATATCTACACCGCTATCTGTATGAAAATGGAAATATCTACACAGCTATCTGCATATACATGGAAATATCTACAAAGCTATCTCTTTACACATGGAAATAACTACACCGCTATCTCTATAAACATGGAAATATCTACACCGCCATCTGTATTAACATGGAAATATCTGCACCGCCATCTGTATGAACATATAAATATCTGCACCGCCATCTGTATTAAGATGGAGATATCTACACTGCTATCTGTATAAACATGGAAATATCTACACCGCTATCTGTATAAACATGGAAATATCTACACCGCTATCTGTGTAAACATGGAAATATCTACACCGCTACCTGTATAAACATGGAAATATCAGCACCGCTATCTGTATGAACATGGAAATATCTACACCGCTATCTCTATGAACATGGAAATATCTACACCGATATCTGTATGAACATGGAAATATCTTCACCGCCATCTGTATGAACATGGATATATCTACACAGCCATCTGGATGAACAAGGAAATATCAGCACCGCTGTCTGTATGAACATGGAAATATCTACACCACTATCTGTATGAACATGGAAATATTTACACCGCTATCTGTATGAACATGGAAATATCTACACCGCTATCTGTGTTAACATGCATACATCTTCACTGCTATCTGTATAAACATGGAAATATCTACACCGCTATCTGTATGAACATGGAAATATCTACACAGCAATCTGTTTGAACATGGAAATATCTACACCGCTATCTGCATGAAAATGGAAATATCTACACAGCTATCTGCATATACATGGAAATATCTACAAAGCTCTTTCTTTACACATGGAAATATCTACACAGCAATATCTATAAACAGGGAAATATCTACACCGCCATCTGTATGAACATGGAAATATCTGCACCGCCATCTGTATGAACATATAAATATCTACACCGCCATCTGAATTAAGATGAAGATATCTACACCGCTCTCTGAATAAACATGGAAATATCAGCACCGCTATCTGTATGAAAATGGAAATATCTACACCGCTATCTCTATGAACATGGAAATATCTACACCGATATCTGTATGAACATGGAAATATCTTCACCGCCATCTGTATGAACATGGATATATCTACACAGCCATCTGGATGAACATGGAAATATCAGCACCGCTGTCTGTATGAACATGGAAATATCTACACCGCTATCTGTATGAACATGGAAATATCTACAACGCTATCTGTATGAACATGGAAATATCTTCACCGCCATCTGTATGAACATGGATATATCTCCACAGCTATCTGGATGAACACGGAAATATCTACACCGCTATCTGTATGAACATGGAAATATCTACAAAGCTATCTGTGTAAACTTGCATATATCTTCACCGCTATCTGTATAAACATGGAAATATCTACACCGCTATCTGTATAAACATGGAAATATCTACACCGCTACCTGTATAAACATGGAAATATCAGCACCGCTATCTGTATGAACATGGAAATATCTACACAGCCATCTGGATGAACATGGAAATATCTACACCTCTATATGTATGAACATGGAAATAGCTACACCGCTATCTGTATGAACATGGAAATATCTACACCGCTATCTGTATGAACATGGAAATATCTACAATGCTATCTGTGTAAACATGCATACATCTTCACCGCTATCTGTATAAACATGGAAATATCTACACCGCTATCTGTATGAACATGGAAATATCTACACCGCTATCTGTATGAACATGGAAATATCTACACAGCTATCTGTTTGAACATGGAAATATCTACACCGCTATCTGCATGAAAATGGAAATATCTACACAGCTATCTGCATATACATGGAAATATCTACAAAGCTATTTCTTTACACATGGAAATATCTACACCACAATCTCTACAAACATGGAAATATCTACACCGCCATCTGTATGAACATGGAAATATCTGCATCGCCATCTGTATGAACACATAAATATCTACACCGCCATCTTTATTAAGATGGAGATATGTACACCGCTATCTGTATAAACATGGAAATATCTACACCGCTATCTGTATAAACATGGAAATATCTACACCGCTATCTGTGTAAACATGCATACATCTTCACCGCTATCTGTATAAATATGGAAATATCTACACCGCTATCTGCATGAAAATGGAAATATCTACAAAGCTATCTGCGTATACATGGAAATATCTACACAGCTATCTCTTTACACATGGAAATAACTACACCGCTATCTCTATAAACATGGAAATATCTACACCGCCATCTGTATGAACATGGAAATATCTGCACCGCCATCAGTATGAACATATAAATGTCTACACCGCCATCTGTATTAAGATGGTGATATATACTCCGCTATCTGTATAAACATGGAAATATCTACACCGCTACCTGTATAAACATGGAAATATCAGCACCGCAATCTGTATGAACATGGAAATATCTACACCGCTATCTGTATGAACATGGAAATATTTACACTGCTATCTGTATGAACAAGGAAATATCTAAACCGCTATCTGTGTTAACTTGCATACATCTTCACTGCTATCGTTATAAACATGGAAATATCTACAACGCTATCTGTATGAACATGGAAATACCTACACAGCTATCTGTTTGAACATGGAAATATCTACACCGTTATCTGCATGAAAATGGAAATATCTACACAGCTATCTGCATATACATGGAAATATCTACAAAGCTCTTTCTTTACACATGGAAATATCTACACCGCAATATCTATAAACAGGGAAATATCTACACCGCCATCTGTATGAACATGGAAATATCTGCACCGCCATCTGTATGAACATATAAATATCTACACCGCCATCTGTATTAAGATGGAGATATCTACACCGCTCTCTGTATAAACATGGAAAAATCTACACCGCTATCAGTATAAACATGGAAATATTTACACCGCTACCTGTATAAACATGGAAATATCAGCACCGCTATCTGTATGAACATGGAAATATCTACACAGCCATCTGTATGAACATGGATATATCTACACAGCCATCTGGATGAACATGGAAATATCAGCACCGCTGTCTATATGAACATGGAAATATCTACACCGCTATCTGTATGAACATGGAAATATCTACAACGCTATCTGTATGAACATGGAAATACCTTCACCGCCATCTGTATGAACATGGATATATCTACACAGCCATCTGGATGAACATGGAAATATCTACACCGCTATCTGTATGAACATGGAAATATCTACACAGCTATCTGTGTAAACATGCATATATCTTCACCGCTATCTGTATAAACATGGAAATATCTACACCACTATCTGTATAAACATTGAAATATCTACACCGCTATCTGTATAAACATGGAAATATCTACACCGCTACCTGTATAAACATGGAAATATCAGCACCGCTATCTGTATGAACATGGAAATATCTACACTGCTATCTCTTTGAACATGGAAATATCTACACCGATATCTGTATGAACATGGAAATATCTTCACCGCCATCTGTATGAACATGGATATATCTACACAGCCATCTGGATGAACAAGGAAATATCAGCACCGCTGTCTGTATGAACATGGAAATATCTACACCGCTATCTGTGAAAACATGCATACATCTTCACAGCTATCTGTATAAACATGGAAATATCTACACCGCTATCTGTTTGAACATGGAAATATCTACACCACTATCTGTATGAACATGGAAATAGCTACACAGCCATGTGGATGAACATAGAAATATCTACACCGCTATCTGTATGAACATGGAAATATCTACACCGCCATCTGTATGAACATGGATATATCTACATAGCCATCTGGATGAACATGGAAATATCAGCACCGCTGTCTGTATGAACATGGAAATTTGTACGCCGCTATCTGTATTAACATGGAAATATCTACACCACTATCTGTATGAACATGGAAATATCTACACAGCCATCTGGATGAACATGGAAATATCTACACCTCTATATGTATGAACATGGAAATAGATACACTGCTATCTGTATGAACATGGAAATATCTACACCGCTATCTGTATGAACATGGAAGTATCCACACCGCTATCTGTATGATCATGGAAATATTTTCACCGCCATATGTATGAACATGGATATATCTACACAGCCATCTAGATGAACATGGAAATATCTACACCGCTATCTGTATGAACATGGAAATATCTACACCACTATCTGTGTAAACATGCATACATCTTCACAGCTATCTGTATAAACATGGAAATATCTACACCGCTATCTGTATGAACATGGAAATATCTACACCGCTATCTCTTTGAACATGGAAATATCTACACCGCTATCTGCATGAAAATGGAAATATCTACACAGCTATCTGCATATACATGGAAATATCTACAAAGCTATCTCTTTACACATGGAAATAACTACACCGCTATCTCTATATACATGGAAATATCTACACCGCCATCTGTATGAACATGGAAATATCTGCACCGCCATCTGTATGAACATATAAATATCTGCACCACCATCTGTATTAAGATGGAGATATCTACACCGCTATCTGTATAAACATGGAAATATCTACACCGCTATCTGTATGAACATGGATATATCTACACAGCCATCTGGATGAACAAGGAAATATCAGCACCGCTGTCTGTATGAACATGGAAATATCTACACCGCTATCTGTATGAACATGGAAATATCTACACCACTATCTGTGAAAACATGCATACATCTTCACAGCTATCTGTATAAACATGGAAATATCTACACCGCTATCTGTTTGAACATGGAAATATCTACACCACTATCTGTATGAACATGGAAATAGCTACACAGCCATCTGGATGAACATAGAAATATCTACACCGCTATCTGTATAAACATGGAAGTATCTACACCGCTATCTGTATGAACATGGAAATATCCTCACCGCCATATGTATGAACATGGAGGTATCTACACAGCCATCTAGATGAACATGGAAATATCTACACCGCTATCTGTATGAACATGGAAATATCTACACCACTATCTGTGTAAACATGCATACATCTTCACAGCTATCTGTATAAACATGGAAATATCTACACCGCTATCTGTATGAACATGGAAATATCTACACCGCTATCTGTTTGAACATGGAAATATCTACACCACTA
Source organism: Gorilla gorilla gorilla (assembly GCF_029281585.2). Taxonomy (NCBI): domain Eukaryota; kingdom Metazoa; phylum Chordata; class Mammalia; order Primates; family Hominidae; genus Gorilla; species Gorilla gorilla. The sequence continues at coordinate 213,591,863 of NC_086017.1, read as the reverse complement.
TCTGTATGAACATGGAAATAGCTACACAGCCATCTTGATGAACATAGGAATATCTACTCCGCTATCTGTATGAACATGGAAATATCTACACCGCTTTCTGTATGAACATGGAAATATCTTCACCGCCATCTTTATGAACATAGATATATATACACAGCCATCTGGATGAACACGGAAATATCTACACCGCTATCTGTATGAACATGGAAATATCTACACCGCTATCTGTGTAAACATGCATATATCTTCACCGCTATCTGTATAAACATGGAAATATCTACACCGTTATCTGTATGAAGATGGAAATATCTACACAGCTATCTGTTTGAACATGGAAATATGTACACCGCTATCTGCATGAAAATGGAAATATCTACACAGCTATCTGCATATACATGGAAATACCTACAAAGCTATTTCTTTACACATGGAAATATCTACACCGCAATCTCTACAAACATGGAAATATCTACACCGCCATCTGTATGAACATGGAAATATCTGCACCGCCATCTGTATGAACATATAAATATCTACACCGCCATCTTTATTAAGATGGAGCTATGTACACCGCTATCTGTATAAACATGGAAATATCTACACCGCTATCTGTATAAACATGGAAATATCTACACCGCTATCTGTATAAACATGGAAATATCTACACCGCTACCTGTATAAACATGGAAATATCAGCACAGCTATCTGTATGAACATGGAAATATCTACACCGCTATCTCTATGAACATGGAAATATCTACACCGATATCAGTATGAACATGGAAATATCTTCACCGCCATCTGTATGAACATGGATATATCTACACAGCCATCTGGATGAACATGGAAATATCAACACCGCTGTCTGCATGAACATTGAAATATCTACACCGCTATCTGTATGAACATGGAAATATCTACACCGATATCTGTATGAAAATGGAAATATCTTCACCGCCATCTTTATGAACATGGATATATCTACACTGCCATCTGGATGAACATGGAAATATCTACACCGCTATCTGTATGAACATGGAAATATCTACAACGCTATCTGTGTAAACATGCATACATCTTCACCGCTATCTGTATAAACATGGAAATATCTACACCGCTATCTGTATGAACATGGAAATATCTACACTGCTATCTCTATGAACATGGAAATATCTACACAGCTATCTGTTTGAACATGGAAATATCTACACCGCTATCTGCATTAAAATGGAAATATCTACACAGCTATCTGCATATACATGGAAATACCTACAAAGCTATTTCTTTACACATGGAAATATCTACACCGCAATCTCTACAAACATGGAAATATCCACACCGCCATCTGTATGAACATGGAAATATCTGCACCGCCATCTGTATGAACATATAAATATCTACACCGCCATCTTTATTAAGATGGAGATATGTACACCGCTATCTGTATAAACATGGAAATATCTACACCGCTATCTGTATAAACATGGAAATATCTACACCGCTATCTGTATAAACATGGAAATATCTACACCGCTACCTGTATAAACATGGAAATATCAGCACCGCTATCTGTATGAACATGGAAATATCTACACCGCTATCTCTATGAACATGGAAATATCTACACCGATATCAGTATGAACATGGAAATATCTTCACCGCCATCTGTATGAACATGGATATATCTACACAGCCATCTGGATGAACATGGAAATATCAGCACCGCTGTCTGCATGAACATGGAAATATCTACACCGCTATCTGTATGAACATGGAAATATCTACACCGATATCTGTATGAACATGGAAATATCTTCACCGCCATCTTTATGAACATAGATATATATACACAGCCATCTGGATGGACATGGAAATATCTACACCGCTATCTGTATGAACATGGAAATATCTACATCGCTATCTGTATGAACATGGAAATATCTACACCGCTATCTGTGTATACATGCATACGTCTTCACCGCTATCTGTATAAATATGGAAATATCTACACCGCTATCTGTATGAACATGGAAATATCTACACCGCTATCTCTTTGAACATGGAAATATCTACACCGCTATCTGCATGAAAATGGAAATATCTACACAGCTATCTGCATATACATGGAAATATCTACAAAGCTATCTCTTTACACATGGAAATAACTACACCGCTATCTCTATAAACATGGAAATATCTACACCGCCATCTGTATTAACATGGAAATATCTGCACCGCCATCTGTATGAACATATAAATATCTGCACCGCCATCTGTATTAAGATGGAGATATCTACACTGCTATCTGTATAAACATGGAAATATCTACACCGCTATCTGTATAAACATGGAAATATCTACACCGCTATCTGTGTAAACATGGAAATATCTACACCGCTACCTGTATAAACATGGAAATATCAGCACCGCTATCTGTATGAACATGGAAATATCTACACCGCTATCTCTATGAACATGGAAATATCTACACCGATATCTGTATGAACATGGAAATATCTTCACCGCCATCTGTATGAACATGGATATATCTACACAGCCATCTGGATGAACAAGGAAATATCAGCACCGCTGTCTGTATGAACATGGAAATATCTACACCACTATCTGTATGAACATGGAAATATTTACACCGCTATCTGTATGAACATGGAAATATCTACACCGCTATCTGTGTTAACATGCATACATCTTCACTGCTATCTGTATAAACATGGAAATATCTACACCGCTATCTGTATGAACATGGAAATATCTACACAGCAATCTGTTTGAACATGGAAATATCTACACCGCTATCTGCATGAAAATGGAAATATCTACACAGCTATCTGCATATACATGGAAATATCTACAAAGCTCTTTCTTTACACATGGAAATATCTACACAGCAATATCTATAAACAGGGAAATATCTACACCGCCATCTGTATGAACATGGAAATATCTGCACCGCCATCTGTATGAACATATAAATATCTACACCGCCATCTGAATTAAGATGAAGATATCTACACCGCTCTCTGAATAAACATGGAAATATCAGCACCGCTATCTGTATGAAAATGGAAATATCTACACCGCTATCTCTATGAACATGGAAATATCTACACCGATATCTGTATGAACATGGAAATATCTTCACCGCCATCTGTATGAACATGGATATATCTACACAGCCATCTGGATGAACATGGAAATATCAGCACCGCTGTCTGTATGAACATGGAAATATCTACACCGCTATCTGTATGAACATGGAAATATCTACAACGCTATCTGTATGAACATGGAAATATCTTCACCGCCATCTGTATGAACATGGATATATCTCCACAGCTATCTGGATGAAAACGGAAATATCTACACCGCTATCTGTATGAACATGGAAATATCTACAAAGCTATCTGTGTAAACTTGCATATATCTTCACCGCTATCTGTATAAACATGGAAATATCTACACCGCTATCTGTATAAACATGGAAATATCTACACCGCTACCTGTATAAACATGGAAATATCAGCACCGCTATCTGTATGAACATGGAAATATCTACACAGCCATCTGGATGAACATGGAAATATCTACACCTCTATATGTATGAACATGGAAATAGCTACACCGCTATCTGTATGAACATGGAAATATCTACACCGCTATCTGTATGAACATGGAAATATCTACACCGCCATCAGTATGAACATGGAAATATCTACACAGCCATCTGGATGAACATGGAAATATCTACACCACTATCTGTATGAACATGGAAATATCTACACCACTATCTGTGAAAACATGCATACATCTTCACAGCTATCTGTATAAACATGGAAATATCTTCACCGCTATCTGTTTGAACATGGAAATATCTACACCACTATCTGTATGAACATGGAAATAGCTACACAGCCATCTGGATGAACATGGAAATATCTACACCGCTATCTGTATGAACATGGAAATATCTACACCGCCATCTGTATGAACATGGATATATCTACATAGCCATCTGGATGAACATGGAAATATCAGCACCGCTGTCTGTATGAACATGGAAATATCTACGCCGCTATCTGTAAACATGGAAATATCTACACCGCTAGCTGTATGAACATGGAAATATCTACACAGCCATCTGGATGAACATGGAAATATCTACACCTCTATATGTATGAACATGGAAATAGATACACTGCTATCTGTATGAACATGGAAATATCTACACCGCTATCTGTATGAACATGGAAGTATCTACACCGCTATCTGTATGAACATGGAAATATCTTCACCGCCATATGTATGAACATGGATATATCTACACAGCCATCTAGATGAACATGGAAATATCTACACCGCTATCTGTATGAACATGGAAATATCTACACCACTATCTGTGTAAACATGCATACATCTTCACAGCTATCTGTATAAACATGGAAATATCTACACCGCTATCTGTATGAACATGGAAATATCTACACCGCTATCTGTTTGAACATGGAAATATCTACACCACTATCTGTATGAACATGGAAATAGCTACACAGCCATCTGGATGAACATAGAAATATCTACTCCGCTATCTGTATGAACATGGAAATATCTACACCGCTATCTGTATGAGCATGGAAATATCTACACCGCTATCTGTATGAAAATGGAAATATCTTCACCGCCATCTTTATGAACATGGATATATCTACACTGCCATCTGGATGAACATGGAAATATCTACACTGCTATCTGTATGAACATGGAAATATCTACAATGCTATCTGTGTAAACATGCATACATCTTCACCGCTATCTGTATAAACATGGAAATATCTACACCGCTATCTGTATGAACATGGAAATATCTACACCGCTATCTGTATGAACATGGAAATATCTACACAGCTATCTGTTTGAACATGGAAATATCTACACCGCTATCTGCATGAAAATGGAAATATCTACACAGCTATCTGCATATACATGGAAATATCTACAAAGCTATTTCTTTACACATGGAAATATCTACACCGCAATCTCTACAAACATGGAAATATCTACACCGCCATCTGTATGAACATGGAAATATCTGCACCGCCATCTGTATGAACATATAAATATCTACACCGCCATCTTTATTAAGATGGAGATATGTACACCGCTATCTGTATAAACATGGAAATATCTACACCGCTATCTGTATAAACATGGAAATATCTACACCGCTATCTGAATAAACATGGAAATATCTACACCGCCACCTGTATAAACATGGAAATATCAGCACCGCTATCTGTATGAACATGGAAATATCTACACCGCTATCTCTATGAACATGGAAATATCTACACCGATATCAGTATGAACATGGAAATATCTTCACCGCCATCTGTATGAACATGGATATATCTACACAGCCATCTGGATGAACATGGAAATATCAGCACCGCTGTCTGCATGAACATGGAAATATCTACACCGCTATCTGTATGAACATGGAAATATCTACACCGATATCTGTATGAACATGGAAATATCTTCACCGCCATCTTTATGAACTTAGATATATATACACAGCCATCTGGATGGACATGGAAATATCAACACCGCTATCTGTATGAACATGGAAATATCTACATCGCTATCTGTATGAACATGGAAATATCTACACCGCTATCTGTGTAAACATGCATACATCTTCACCGCTATCTGTATAAATATGGAAATATCTACACCGCTATCTGTATGAAAATGGAAATATCTACACCGCTATCTCTTTGAACATGGAAATATCTACACCGATATCTGCATGAAAATGGAAATATCTACACAGCTATCTGCATATACATGGAAATATCTACACAGCTATCTCTTTACACATGGAAATAACTACACCGCTATCTCTATAAACATGGAAATATCTACACCGCCATCTGTATGAACATGGAAATATCTGCACCGCCATCTGTATGAACATATAAATATCTGCACCGCCATCTGTATTAAGATGGAGATATCTACACCGCTATCTGAATAAACATGGAAATATCTACACCGCTATCTGTATAAACATGGAAATATCTACACCGCTATCTGTGTAAACATGGAAATATCTACACCGCTACCTGTATAAACATGGAAATATCAGCATCGTATCTGTATGAACATGGAAATATCTACACCGCTATCTGTATGAACATGGAAATACCTACACCGATATCTGTATGAACATGGAAATATCTTCACCGCCATCTGTATGAACATAGATATACCTAAACAGCCATCTGGATGAACATGGAAATATCAGCACCGCTGTCTGTATGAACATGGAAATATCTACACCGCTATCTGTATGAACATGGAGATATCTACACCGCTATCTGTATGAACATGGAAATATCTTCACCGCCATCTGTATGAACATGGATATATCTACACAGCCATCTGGATGAACATGGAAATATCTACACCGCTATCTGTATGAACATGGAAATATCTACACCGCTATCTGTGTAAACATGCATACATCTTCACCACTATCTGTATAAACATGGAAATATTTACACTGCTATCTGTATGAACATGGAAATATCGACACCGCTATCTGTTTGAACATGGAAATATCTACACAGCAATCTGTTTGAACATGGAAATATCTTCACCGCTATCTGCATGAAAATGGAAATATCTACACAGCTATCTGCATATACATGGAAATATCTACAAAGCTCTTTCTTTACACATGGAAATATCTACACCGCAATATCTATAAACAGGGAAATATCTACACCGCCATCTGTATGAACATGGAAATATCTGCACCGCCATCTGAATGAACATATAAATATCTACACCGCCATCTGAATTAAGATGAAGATATCTACACCGCTCTCTGAATAAACATGGAAATATCAGCACCGCTATCTGTATGAACATGGAAATATCTACACCGCTATCTCTATGAACATGGAAATATCTACACCGATATCTGTATGAACATGGAAATATCTTCACCGCCATCTGTATGAACATGGATATATCTACACAGCCATCTGGATGAACATGGAAATATCAGCACCGCTGTCTGTATGAACATGGAAATATCTACACCGCTATCTGTATGAACATGGAAATATCTACAACGCTATCTGTATGAACATGGAAATATCTTCACCGCCATCTGTATGAAGATGGATATATCTACACAGCTATCTGGATGAACACGGAAATATCTACACCGCTATCTGTATGAACATGGAAATAGCTACACCGCTGTCTGTGTAAACATGCATATATCTTCACCGCTATCTGTATAAACATGGAAATATCTTCACCGCTATCTGTATAAACATGCAAATATCTACACCGCTACCTGTATAAACATGGAAATATCAGCAACGCTATCTGTATGAACATGGAAATATCTACACAGCCATCTGGATGAACATGGAAATATCTACACCACTATCTGTGTAAACATGCATACGTCTTCACAGCTATCTGTATAAACATGGAAATATCTACACCGCTATCTGTATGAACATGGAAATATCTACACCGCTATCTGTTTGAACATGGAAATATCTACACCACTATCTGTATGAACATGGAAATACCTACACAGCCATCTGGATGAACATAGAAATATCTACACCGCTATCTGTATGAACATGGAAATATCTACACCGCTATCTGTATGAACATGGAAATAACTACACCGCTATCTGTATGAAAATGGAAATATCTTCACCGCCATCTTTATGAACATGGATATATCTACACTGCCATCTGGATGAACATGGAAATACCTACACTGCTATCTGTATGAACATGGAAATATCTACAACGATATTTGTGTAAACATGCATACATCTTCACCGCTATCTGTATAAACATGGAAATATCCTCACCGCTATCTGTATGAACATGGAAATATCTACACCGCTATCTGTATGAACATGGAAATATGTACACAGCTATCTGTTTGAACATGGAAATATCTACACCGCTATCTGCATCAAAATGGAAATATCTACACAGCTATCTGCATATATATGGAAATATCTACACAGATTTCTCTATAAATATGGAAATAACTAAAGCGCTATCTCTATAAACTTCGAAATATCTACACCGCCATCTGTATGAACATGGAAATATCTTCACCGCCATCTTTATGAACATAGATATATATACACAGCCATCTGGATGGACATGGATATATCTACACCGCTATCTGTATGAACATGGAAATATCTACACAGTTATCTGAATATACATGGAAATATCTACACAGATTTCTCTATAAATATGGAAATAACTAAAGCGCTATCTCTATAAACTTCGAAATATCTACACGGCCATCTGTATGAACATGGAAATATCTTCACCGCCATCTTTATGAACATAGATATATATACACAGCCATCTGGATGGACATGGAAATATCTACACCGCTATCTGTATGAACATGGAAATATCTACATCGCTATCTGTATGAACATGGAAATATCTACACCGCTATCTGTGTAAACATGCATACATCTTCACCGCTATCTGTATAAATATGGAAATATCTACACCGCTATCTGTATGAACATGGAAATATCTACACCGCTATCTCTTTGAACATGGAAATATCTACACCGCTATCTGCATGAAAATGGAAATATCTACACAGCTATCTGCATATACATGGAAATATCTACAAAGCTATCTCTTTACACATGGAAATAACTACACCGCTATCTCTATATACATGGAAATATCTACACCGCCATCTGTATGAACATGGAAATATCTGCACCGCCATCTGTATGAACATATAAATATCTGCACCACCATCTGTATTAAGATGGAGATATCTACACCGCTATCTGTATAAACATGGAAATATCTACACCGCTATCTGTATGAACATGGATATATCTACACAGCCATCTAGATGAACAAGGAAATATCAGCGCCGCTGTCTGTATGAACATGGAAATATCTACACCGCTATCTGTATGAACATGGAAATATCTACACCACTATCTGTGAAAACATGCATACATCTTCACAGCTATCTGTATAAACATGGAAATATCTACACCGCTATCTGTTTGAACATGGAAATATCTACACCACTATCTGTATGAACATGGAAATAGCTACACAGCCATCTGGATGAACATAGAAATATCTACACCGCTATCTGTATAAACATGGAAGTATCTACACCGCTATCTGTATGAACATGGAAATATCCTCACAGCCATATGTATGAACATGGATATATCTACACAGCCATCTAGATGAACATGGAAATATCTACACCGCTATCTGTATGAACATGGAAATATCTACACCACTATCTGTGTAAACATGCATACATCTTCACAGCTATCTGTATAAACATGGAAATATCTACACCGCTATCTGTATGAACATGGAAATATCTACACCGCTATCTGTTTGAACATGGAAATATCTACACCACTATCTGTATGAACATGGAAATAGCTACACAGCCATCTTGATGAACATAGAAATATCTACTCCGCTATCTGTATGAACATGGAAATATCTACACCGCTTTCTGTATGAACATGGAAATATCTTCACCGCCATCTGTATGAACATGGATATATCTACACAGCTATCTGGATGAACACGGAAATATCTACACCGCTATCTGTATGAACATGGAAATATCTACACCGCTATCTGTGTAAACATGCATATATCTTCACCGCTATCTGTATAAACATGGAAATATCTACACCGCTATCTGTATGAACATGGAAATATCTACACAGCTATCTGTTTGAACATGGAAATATGTACACCGCTATCTGCATGAAAATGGAAATATCTACACAGCTATCTGCATATACATGGAAATACCTACAAAGCTATTTCTTTACACATGGAAATATCTACACCGCAATCTCTACAAACATGGAAATATCTACACCGCTATCTGTATAAACATGGAAATATCTACACCGCTATCTGTATAAACATGGAAATATCTACACCACTACCTGTATAAACATGGAAATATCAGCACCGCTATCTGTATGAACATGGAAATATCTACACCGCTATCTCTATGAACATGGAAATATCTACACCGATATCAGTATGAAGATGGAAATATCTTCACCGCCATCTGTATGAACATGGATATATCTACACAGCCATCTGGATGAACATGGAAATATCAACACCGCTGTCTGCATGAACATGGAAATATCTACACCGCTATCTGTATGAACATGGAAATATCTACACCGATATCTGTATGAAAATGGAAATATCTTCACCGCCATCTTTATGAACATGGATATATCTACACTGCCATCTGGATGAACATGGAAATATCTACACTGCTATCTGTATGAACATGGAAATATCTACAACGCTATCTGTGTAAACATGCATACATCTTCACCGCTATCTGTATAAACATGGAAATATCTACACCGCTATCTGTATGAACATGGAAATATCTACACCGCTATCTGTATGAACATGGAAATATCTACACAGCTATCTGTTTGAACATGGAAATATCTACACCGCCATCTGCATTAAAATGGAAATATCTACACAGCTATCTGCATATACATGGAAATACCTACAAAGCTATTTCTTTACACATGGAAATATCTACACCGCCATCTCTACAAACATGGAAATATCCACACCGCCATCTGTATGAACATGGAAATATGTGCACCGCCATCTGTATGAACATATAAATATCTACATCGCCATCTTTATTAAGATGGAGATATGTACACCGCTATCTGTATAAACATGGAAATATCTACACCGCTATCTGTATAAACATGGAAATATCTACACCGCTATCTGTATAAACATGGAAATATCTACACCGCTACCTGTATAAACATGGAAATATCAGCACCGCTATCTGTATGAACATGGAAATATCTACACCGCTATCTCTATGAACATAGAAATATCTACACCGATATCAGTATGAACATGGAAATATCTTCACCGCCATCTGTATGAACATGGATATATCTACACAGCCATCTGGATGAACATGGAAATATCAGCACCGCTGTCTGCATGAACATGGAAATATCTACACCGCTATCTGTATGAACATGGAAATATCTACACCGATATCTTTATGAACATGGAAATATCTTCACCGCCATCTTTATGAACATAGATATATATACACAGCCATCTGGATGGACATGGAAATATCTACACCGCTATCTGTATTAACATGGAAATATCTACATCGCTATCTGTATGAACATGGAAATATCTACACCGCTATCTGTGTATACATGCATACATCTTCACCGCTATCTGTATAAATATGGAAATATCTACACCGCTATCTGTATGAACATGGAAATATCTACACCGCTATCTCTTTGAACATGGAAATATCTACACCGCTATCTGCATGAAAATGGAAATATCTACACAGCTATCTGCATATACATGGAAATATCTACAAAGCTATCTCTTTACACATGGAAATAACTACACCGCTATCTCTATAAACATGGAAATATCTACACCACCATCTGTATTAACATGGAAATATCTGCACCGCCATCTGTATGAACATATAAATATCTGCACCGCCATCTGTATTAAGATGGAGATATCTACACTGCTATCTGTTTTAACATGGAAATATCTACACCGCTATCTGTATAAACATGGAAATATCTACACCGCTATCTGTGTAAACATGGAAATATCTACACCGCTACCTGTATAAACATGGAAATATCAGCACCGCTATCTGTATGAACATGGAAATATCTACACCGCTATCTCTATGAACATGGAAATATCTACACCGATATCTGTATGAAGATGGAAATATCTTCACCGCCATCTGTATGAACATGGATATATCTACACAGCCATCTGGATGAACAAGGAAATATCAGCACCGCTGTCTGTATGAACATGGAAATATCTACACCGCTATCTGTATGAACATGGAAATATCTACACCACTATCTGTGAAAACATGCATACATCTTCACAGCTATCTGTATAAACATGGAAATATCTACACCGCTATCTGTTTGAACATGGAAATATCTACACCACTATCTGTATGAACATGGAAATAGCTACACAGCCATCTGGATGAACATAGAAATATCTACACCGCTATCTGTATGAACATGGAAGTATCTACACCGCTATCTGTATGAACATGGAAATATCTTCACCACCATATGTATGAACATGGATATATCTACACAGCCATCTAGATGAACATGGAAATATCTACACCGCTATCTGTATGAACATGGAAATATCTACACCGATATCAGTATGAACATGGAAATATCTTCACCGCCATCTGTATGAACATGGATATATCTACACAGCCATCTGGATGAATATGGAAATATCAACACCGCTGTCTGCATGAACATGGAAATATCTACACCGCTATCTGTATAAACATGGAAATATCAGCACCGCTATCTGTATGAACATGGAAATATCTACACCGCTATCTCTATGAACATGGAAATATCTACACCGATATCAGTATGAACATGGAAATATCTTCACCGCCATCTGTATGAACATGGATATATCTACACAGCCATCTGGATGAACATGGAAATATCAGCACCGCTGTCTGCATGAACATGGAAATATCTACACCGCTATCTGTATGAACATGGAAATATCTACACCGATATCTTTATGAACATGGAAATATCTTCACCGCCATCTTTATGAACATAGATATATATACACAGCCATCTGGATGGACATGGAAATATCTACACCGCTATCTGTATTAACATGGAAATATCTACATCGCTATCTGTATGAACATGGAAATATCTACACCGCTATCTGTGTATACATGCATACATCTTCACCGCTATCTGTATAAATATGGAAATATCTACACCGCTATCTGTATGAACATGGAAATATCTACACCGCTATCTCTTTGAACATGGAAATATCTACACCGCTATCTGCATGAAAATGGAAATATCTACACAGCTATCTGCATATACATGGAAATATCTACAAAGCTATCTCTTTACACATGGAAATAACTACACCGCTATCTCTATAAACATGGAAATATCTACACCGCCATCTGTATTAACATGGAAATATCTGCACCGCCATCTGTATGAACATATAAATATCTGCACCGCCATCTGTATTAAGATGGAGATATCTACACTGCTATCTGTTTTAACATGGAAATATCTACACCGCTATCTGTATAAACATGGAAATATCTACACCGCTATCTGTGTAAACATGGAAATATCTACACCGCTACCTGTATAAACATGGAAATATCAGCACCGCTATCTGTATGAACATGGAAATATCTACACCGCTATCTCTATGAACATGGAAATATCTACACCGATATCTGTATGAACATGGAAATATCTTCACCGCCATCTGTATGAACATGGATATATCTACACAGCCATCTGGATGAACAAGGAAATATCAGCACCGCTGTCTGTATGAACATGGAAATATCTACACCGCTATCTGTATGAACATGGAAATATCTACACCACTATCTGTGAAAACATGCATACATCTTCACAGCTATCTGTATAAACATGGAAATATCTACACCGCTATCTGTTTGAACATGGAAATATCTACACCACTATCTGTATGAACATGGAAATAGCTACACAGCCATCTGGATGAACATAGAAATATCTACACCGCTATCTGTATGAACATGGAAGTATCTACACCGCTATCTGTATGAACATGGAAATATCTTCACCACCATATGTATGAACATGGATATATCTACACAGCCATCTAGATGAACATGGAAATATCTACACCGCTATCTGTATGAACATGGAAATATCTACACCGATATCAGTATGAACATGGAAATATCTTCACCGCCATCTGTATGAACATGGATATATCTACACAGCCATCTGGATGAATATGGAAATATCAACACCGCTGTCTGCATGAACATGGAAATATCTACACCGCTATCTGTATGAACATGGAAATATCTACACCGATATCTGTATGAAAATGGAAATATCTTCACCGCCATCTTTATGAACATGGATATATCTACACTGCCATCTGGATGAACATGGAAATATCTACACCGCTATCTGTATGAACATGGAAATATCTACAACGCTATCTGTGTAAACATGCATACATCTTCACCGCTATCTGTATAAACATGGAAATATCTACACCGCTATCTGTATGAACATGGAAATATCTACACCGCTATCTGTATGAACATGGAAATATCTACACAGCTATCTGTTTGAACATGGAAATATCTACACCGCTATCTGCATTAAAATGGAAATATCTACACAGCTATCTGCATATACATGGAAATACCTACAAAGCTATTTCTTTACACATGGAAATATCTACACCGCAATCTCTACAAACATGGAAATATCCACACCGCCATCTGTATGAACATGGAAATATCTGCACCGCCATCTGTATGAACATATAAATATCTACACCGCCATCTTTATTAAGATGGAGATATGTACACCGCTATCTGTATAAACATGGAAATATCTACACCGCTATCTGTATAAACATGGTAATATCTACACCGCTATCTGTATAAACATGGAAATATCTACACCGCTACCTGTATAAACATGGAAATATCAGCACCGCTATCTGTATGAACATGGAAATATCTACACCGCTATCTCTATGAACATGGAAATATCTACACCGATATCAGTATGAACATGGAAATATCTTCACCGCCATCTGTATGAACATGGATATATCTACACAGCCATCTGGATGAACATGGAAATATCAGCACCGCTGTCTGCATGAACATGGAAATATCTACACCGCTATCTGTATGAACATGGAAATATCTACACCGATATCTGTATGAACATGGAAATATCTTCACCGCCATCTTTATGAACATAGATATATATACACAGCCATCTGGATGGACATGGAAATATCTACACCGCTATCTGTATGAACATGGAAATATCTACATCGCTATCTGTATGAACATGGAAATATCTACACCGCTATCTGTGTATACATGCATACATCTTCACCGCTATCTGTATAAATATGGAAATATCTACACCGCCATCTGTATGAACATGGAAATATCTACACCGCTATCTCTTTGAACATGGAAATATCTACACCGCTATCTGCATGAAAATGGAAATATCTACACAGCTATCTGCATATACATGGAAATATCTACAAAGCTATCTCTTTACACATGGAAATAACTACACCGCTATCTCTATAAACATGGAAATATCTACACCGCCATCTGTATTAACATGGAAATATCTGCACCGCCATCTGTATGAACATATAAATATCTGCACCGCCATCTGTATTAAGATGGAGATATCTACACTGCTATCTGTATAAACATGGAAATATCTACACCGCTATCTGTATAAACATGGAAATATCTACACCGCTATCTGTGTAAACATGGAAATATCTACACCGCTACCTGTATAAACATGGAAATATCAGCACCGCTATCTGTATGAACATGGAAATATCTACACCGCTATCTCTATGAACATGGAAATATCTACACCGATATCTGTATGAACATGGAAATATCTTCACCGCCATCTGTATGAACATGGATATATCTACACAGCCATCTGGATGAACAAGGAAATATCAGCACCGCTGTCTGTATGAACATGGAAATATCTACACCGCTATCTGTATGAACATGGAAATATCTACACCACTATCTGTGAAAACATGCATACATCTTCACAGCTATCTGTATAAACATGGAAATATCTACACCGCTATCTGTTTGAACATGGAAATATCTACACCACTATCTGTATGAACATGGAAATAGCTACACAGCCATCTGGATGAACATAGAAATATCTACACCGCTATCTGTATGAACATGGAAGTATCTACACCGCTATCTGTATGAACATGGAAATATCTTCACCGCCATATGTATGAACATGGATATATCTACACAGCCATCTAGATGAACATGGAAATATCTACACCGCTATCTGTATGAACATGGAAATATCTACACCACTATCTGTGTAAACATGCATACATCATGACAGCTATCTGTATAAACATGGAAATATCTACACCGCTATCTGTATGAACATGGAAATATCTACACCGCTATCTGTTTGAACATGGAAATATCTACACCAGTATCTGTATGAACATGGAAATAGCTACACAGCCATCTGGATGAACATAGAAATATCTACTTCGCTATCTGTATGAACATGGAAATATCTACACCGCTATCTGTATGAGCATGGAAATATCTACACCGCTATCTGTATGAAAATGGAAATATCTTCACCGCCATCTTTATGAACATGAATATATCTACACTGCCATCTGGATGAACATGGAAATATCTACACCGCTATCTGTATGAACATGGAAATATTTACAACGCTATCTGTGTAAACATGCATACATCTTCACCGCTATCTGTATAAACATGGAAATATCTACACCGCTATCTGTATGAACATGGAAATATCTACACCGCTATCTGTATGAACATGGAAATATCTACACAGCTATCTGTTTGAACATGGAAATATCTACACCGCTATCTGCATGAAAATGGAAATATCTACACAGCTCTCTGCATATACATGGAAATATCTACAAAGCTATTTCTTTACACATGGAAATATCTACACCGCAATCTCTACAAACATGGAAATATCTACACCGCCATCTGTATGAACATGGAAATATCTGCACCGCCATCTGTATGAACATATAAATATCAACACCGGGATCTTTATTAAGATGGAGATATGTACACCGCTATCTGTATAATCATGGAAATATCTACACCGCTATCTGTATAAACATGGAAATATCTACACCGCTATCTGTATAAAGATGGAAATATCTACACCGCTACCTGTATAAACATGGAAATATCAGCACCGCTATCTGTATGAACATGGAAATATCTACACCGCTATCTCTATGAACATGGAAATATCTACACCGATATCAGTATGAACATGGAAATATCTTCACCGCCATCTGTATGAACATGGATATATCTACACAGCCATCTGGATGGACATGGAAATATCTACACCGCTATCTGTATGAACATGGAAATATCTACATCGCTATCTGTATGAACATGGAAATATCTACACCGCTATCTGTGTAAACATGCATACATCTTCACCGCTATCTGTATAAATATGGAAATATCTACACCGCTATCTGTATGAACATGGAAATATCTACACCGCTATCTCTTTGAACATGGAAATATCTACACCGCTATCTGCATGAAAATGGAAATATCTACACAGCTATCTGCATATACATGGAAATATCTACAAAGCTATCTCTTTACACATGGAAATAACTACACCGCTATCTCTATAAACATGGAAATATCTACACCGCCATCTGTATGAACATGGAAATATCTGTACCGCCATCTGTATGAACATATAAATATCTGCACCGCCATCTGTATTAAGATGGAGATATCTACACCGCTATCTGTATAAACATGGAAATATCTACACCGCTATCTGTATAAACATGGAAATATCTACACCTCTATCTGTGTAAACATGGAAATATCTACACCGCTACCTGTATAAACATGGAAATATCAGCATCGTATCTGTATGAACATGGAAATAACTACACAGCTATCTGTATGAACATGGAAATATCTACACCGATATCTGTATGAACATGGAAATATCTTCACCGCCATCTGTATGAACATAGATATATCTACACAGCCATCTGGATGAACATGGAAATATCAGCACCGCTGTCTGTATGAACATGGATATATTTACACCGCTATCTGTATGAACATGGAGATATCTACACCGCTATCTGTATGAACATGGAAATATCTTCACCGCCATCTGTATGAACATGGATATATCTACACAGCCATCTGGATGAACTTGGAAATATCTACACCGCTATCTGTATGATCATGGAAATATCTACACCGCTATCTGTGTAAACATGCATACATCTTCACCACTATCTGTATAAACATGGAATTATCTACACTGCTATCTGTATGAACATGGAAATATCGACACCGCTATCTGTTTGAACATGGAAATATCTACACCACTATCTGTATGAACATGGAAATAGCTACACAGCCATCTGGATGAACATAGAAATATCTACACCGCTATCTGTATGAACATGGAAGTATCTACACCGCTATCTGTATGAACATGGAAATATCTTCACCGCCATATGTATGAACATGGATATATCTACACAGCCATCTAGATGAACATGGAAATATCTACACCGCTATCTGTATGAACATGGAAATATCTACACCACTATCTGTGTAAACATGCATACATCATGACAGCTATCTGTATAAACATGGAAATATCTACACCGCTATCTGTATGAACATGGAAATATCTACACCGCTATCTGTTTGAACATGGAAATATCTACACCAGTATCTGTATGAACATGGAAATAGCTACACAGCCATCTGGATGAACATAGAAATATCTACTTCGCTATCTGTATGAACATGGAAATATCTACACCGCTATCTGTATGAGCATGGAAATATCTACACCGCTATCTGTATGAAAATGGAAATATCTTCACCGCCATCTTTATGAACATGAATATATCTACACTGCCATCTGGATGAACATGGAAATATCTACACCGCTATCTGTATGAACATGGAAATATCTACAACGCTATCTGTGTAAACATGCATACATCTTCACCGCTATCTGTATAAACATGGAAATATCTACACCGCTATCTGTATGAACATGGAAATATCTACACCGCTATCTGTATGAACATGGAAATATCTTCACAGCTATCTGTTTGAACATGGAAATATCTACACCGCTATCTGCATGAAAATGGAAATATCTACACAGCTATCTGCATATACATGGAAATATCTACAAAGCTATTTCTTTACACATGGAAATATCTACACCGCAATCTCCACAAACATGGAAATATCTACACCGCCATCTGTATGAACATGGAAATATCTGCACCGCCATCTGTATGAACATATAAATATCTACACCGGGATCTTTATTAAGATGGAGATATGTACACCGCTATCTGTATAAACATGGAAATATCTACACCGCTATCTGTATAAACATGGAAATATCTACACCGCTATCTGTATAAAGATGGAAATATCTACACCGCTACCTGTATAAACATGGAAATATCAGCACCGCTATCTGTATGAACATGGAAATATCTACACCGCTATCTCTATGAACATGGAAATATCTACACCGATATCAGTATGAACATGGAAATATCTTCACCGCCATCTGTATGAACATGGATATATCTACACAGCCATCTGGATGGACATGGAAATATCTACACCGCTATCTGTATGAACATGGAAATATCTACATCGCTATCTGTAAGAACATGGAAATATCTACACCGCTATCTGTGTAAACATGCATACATCTTCACCGCTATCTGTATAAATATGGAAATATCTACACCGCTATCTGTATGAACATGGAAATATCTACACCGCTATCTCTTTGAACATGGAAATATCTACACCGCTATCTGCATGAAACTGGAAATATCTACATAGCTATCTGCATATACATGGAAATATCTACAAAGCTATCTCTTTACACATGGAAATAACTACACCGCTATCTCTATAAACATGGAAATATCTACACCGCCATCTGTATGAACATGGAAATACCTGTACCGCCATCTGTATGAACATATAAATATCTGCACCGCCATCTGTATTAAGATGGAGATATCTACACCGCTATCTGTATAAACATGGAAATATCTACACCGCTATCTGTATAAACATGGAAATATCTACACCGCTATCTGTGTAAACATGGAAATATCTACACCGCTACCTGTATAAACATGGAAATATCAGCATCGTATCTGTATGAACATGGAAATAACTACACCGCTATCTGTATGAACATGGAAATATCTACACCGATATCTGTATGAACATGGAAATATCTTCACCGCCATCTGTATGAACATAGATATATCTACACAGCCATCTGGATGAACATGGAAATATCAGCACCGCTGTCTGTATGAACATGGAAATATTTACACCGCTATCTGTATGAACATGGAGATATCTACACCGCTATCTGTATGAACATGGAAATATCTTCACCGCCATCTGTATGAACATGGATATATCTACACAGCCATCTGGATGAACTTGGAAATATCTACACCGCTATCTGTATGAACATGGAAATATCTACACCGCTATATGTGTAAACATGCATACATCTTCACCACTATCTGTATAAACATGGAATTATCTACACTGCTATCTGTATGAACATGGAAATATCGACACCGCTATCTGTTTGAACATGGAAATATCTACACCGCTCTCTGAATAAACATGGAAATATCAGCACCGCTATCTGTATGAACATGGAAATATCTACACCGCTATCTCTATGAACATGGAAATATCTACACCGATATCTGTATGAACATGGAAATATCTTCACCGCCATCTGTATGAACATGGATATATCTACACAGCCATCTGGATGAACATGGAAATATCAGCACCGCTGTCTGTATGAACATGGAAATATCTACACCGCTATCTGTATGAACATGGAAATATCTACAACGCTATCTGTATGAACATGGAAATATCTTCACCGCCATCTTTATGAACATGAATATATCTACACTGCCATCTGGATGAACATGGAAATATCTACACCGCTATCTGTATGAACATGGAAATATCTACACCGCTATCTGTGTAAACATGCATATATCTTCACCGCTACCTGTATAAACATGGAAATATCAGCACCGCTATCTGTGTGAACATGGAAATATCTACACAGCCATCTGGATGAACATGGAAATATCTACACCTCTATATGTATGAACATGGAAATAGCTACACCGCTATCTGTATGAACATGGAAATATCTACACCGCTATCTGCATGAACATGGAAGTATCTACACCGCTATCTGTATGAGCATGGAAATATCTTCACCGCCATATGTATGAACATGGATATATCTACACAGCCATCTGGATGAACATGGAAATATCTACACCGCTATCTGTATGAACATGGAAATATCTACAACGCTATCTGTGTAAACATGCATACATCTTCACCGCTATCTGTATAAACATGGAAATATCTACACCGCTATCTGTATGAACATGGAAATATCTACACCGCTATCTGTATGAACATGGAAATATCTACACAGCTATCTGTTTGAACATGGAAATATCTACACCGCTATCTGCATTAAAATGGAAATATCTACACAGCTATCTGCATATACATGGAAATACCTACAAAGCTATTTCTTTACACATGGAAATATCTACACCGCAATCTCTACAAACATGGAAATATCCACACCGCCATCTGTATGAACATGGAAATATCTGCACCGCCATCTGTATGAACATATAAATATCTACACCGCCATCTTTATTAAGATGGAGATATGTACACCGCTATCTGTATAAACATGGAAATATCTACACCGCTATCTGTATAAACATGGTAATATCTACACCGCTATCTGTATAAACATGGAAATATCTACACCGCTACCTGTATAAACATGGAAATATCAGCACCGCTATCTGTATGAACATGGAAATATCTACACCGCTATCTCTATGAACATGGAAATATCTACACCGATATCAGTATGAACATGGAAATATCTTCACCGCCATCTGTATGAACATGGATATATCTACACAGCCATCTGGATGAACATGGAAATATCAGCACCGCTGTCTGCATGAACATGGAAATATCTACACCGCTATCTGTATGAACATGGAAATATCTACACCGATATCTGTATGAACATGGAAATATCTTCACCGCCATCTTTATGAACATAGATATTTATACACAGCCATCTGGATGGACATGGAAATATCTACACCGCTATCTGTATGAACATGGAAATATCTACATCGCTATCTGTATGAACATGGAAATATCTACACCGCTATCTGTGTATACATGCATACATCTTCACCGCTATCTGTATAAATATGGAAATATCTACACCGCCATCTGTATGAACATGGAAATATCTACACCGCTATCTCTTTGAACATGGAAATATCTACACCGCTATCTGCATGAAAATGGAAATATCTACACAGCTATCTGCATATACATGGAAATATCTACAAAGCTATCTCTTTACACATGGAAATAACTACACCGCTATCTCTATAAACATGGAAATATCTACACCGCCATCTGTATTAACATGGAAATATCTGCACCGCCATCTGTATGAACATATAAATATCTGCACCGCCATCTGTATTAAGATGGAGATATCTACACTGCTATCTGTATAAACATGGAAATATCTACACCGCTATCTGTATAAACATGGAAATATCTACACCGCTATCTGTGTAAACATGGAAATATCTACACCGCTACCTGTATAAACATGGAAATATCAGCACCGCTATCTGTATGAACATGGAAATATCTCCACCGCTATCTCTATGAACATGGAAATATCTACACCGATATCTGTATGAACATGGAAATATCTTCACCGCCATCTGTATGAACATGGATATATCTACACAGCCATCTGGATGAACAAGGAAATATCAGCACCGCTGTCTGTATGAACATGGAAATATCTACACCGCTATCTGTATGAACATGGAAATATCTACACCACTATCTGTGAAAACATGCATACATCTTCACAGCTATCTGTATAAACATGGAAATATCTACACCGCTATCTGTTTGAACATGGAAATATCTACACCACTATCTGTATGAACATGGAAATAGCTACACAGCCATCTGGATGAACATAGAAATATCTACACCGCTATCTGTATGAACATGGAAGTATCTACACCGCTATCTGTATGAACATGGAAATATCTTCACCGCCATATGTATGAACATGGATATATCTACACAGCCATCTAGATGAACATGGAAATATCTACACCGCTATCTGTATGAACATGGAAATATCTACACCACTATCTGTGTAAACATGCATACATCATGACAGCTATCTGTATAAACATGGAAATATCTACACCGCTATCTGTATGAACATGGAAATATCTACACCGCTATCTGTTTGAACATGGAAATATCTACACCAGTATCTGTATGAACATGGAAATAGCTACACAGCCATCTGGATGAACATAGAAATATCTACTTCGCTATCTGTATGAACATGGAAATATCTACACCGCTATCTGTATGAGCATGGAAATATCTACACCGCTATCTGTATGAAAATGGAAATATCTTCACCGCCATCTTTATGAACATGAATATATCTACACTGCCATCTGGATGAACATGGAAATATCTACACCGCTATCTGTATGAACATGGAAATATTTACAACGCTATCTGTGTAAACATGCATACATCTTCACCGCTATCTGTATAAACATGGAAATATCTACACCGCTATCTGTATGAACATGGAAATATCTACACCGCTATCTGTATGAACATGGAAATATCTACACAGCTATCTGTTTGAACATGGAAATATCTACACCGCTATCTGCATGAAAATGGAAATATCTACACCGCTATCTGCATGAAAATGGAAATATCTACACAGCTCTCTGCATATACATGGAAATATCTACAAAGCTATTTCTTTACACATGGAAATATCTACACCGCAATCTCTACAAACATGGAAATATCTACACCGCCATCTGTATGAACATGGAAATATCTGCACCGCCATCTGTATGAACATATAAATATCAACACCGGGATCTTTATTAAGATGGAGATATGTACACCGCTATCTGTATAAACATGGAAATATCTACACCGCTATCTGTATAAACATGGAAATATCTACACCGCTATCTGTATAACGATGGAAATATCTACACCGCTACCTGTATAAACATGGAAATATCAGCACCGCTATCTGTATGAACATGGAAATATCTACACCGCTATCTCTATGAACATGGAAATATCTACACCGATATCAGTATGAACATGGAAATATCTTCACCGCCATCTGTATGAACATGGATATATCTACACAGCCATCTGGATGGACATGGAAATATCTACACCGCTATCTGTATGAACATGGAAATATATACATCGCTATCTGTATGAACATGGAAATATCTACACCGCTATCTGTGTAAACATGCATACATCTTCACCGCTATCTGTATAAATATGGAAATATCTACACCGCTATCTGTATGAACATGGAAATATCTACACCGCTATCTCTTTGAACATGGAAATATCTACACCGCTATCTGCATGAAAATGGAAATATCTACACAGCTATCTGCATATACATGGAAATATCTACAAAGCTATCTCTTTACACATGGAAATAACTACACCGCTATCTCTATAAACATGGAAATATCTACACCGCCATCTGTATGAACATGGAAATATCTGTACCGCCATCTGTATGAACATATAAATATCTACACCGCCATCTGTATTAAGATGGAGATATCTACACCGCTATCTGTATAAACATGGAAATATCTACACCGCTATCTGTATAAACATGGAAATATCTACACCGCTATCTGTGTAAACATGGAAATATCTACACCGCTACCTGTATAAACATGGAAATATCAGCATCGTATCTGTATGAACATGGAAATAACTACACAGCTATCTGTATGAACATGGAAATATCTACACCGATATCTGTATGAACATGGAAATATCTTCACCGCCATCTGTATGAACATAGATATATCTACACAGCCATCTGGATGAACAAGGAAATATCAGCACCGCTGTCTGTATGAACATGGAAATATTTACACCGCTATCTGTATGAACATGGAGATATCTACACCGCTATCTGTATGAACATGGAAATATCTTCACCGCCATCTGTATGAACATGGATATATCTACACAGCCATCTGGATGAACTTGGAAATATCTACACCGCTATCTGTATGAACATGGAAATATCTACACCGCTATCTGTGTAAACATGCATACATCTTCACCACTATCTGTATAAACATGGAATTATCTACACTGCTATCTGTATGAACATGGAAATATCGACACCGCTATCTGTTTGAACATGGAAATATCTACACCACTATCTGTATGAACATGGAAATAGCTACACAGCCATCTGGATGAACATAGAAATATCTACACCGCTATCTGTATGAACATGGAAGTATCTACACCGCTATCTGTATGAACATGGAAATATCTTCACCGCCATATGTATGAACATGGATATATCTACACAGCCATCTAGATGAACATGGAAATATCTACACCGCTATCTGTATGAACATGGAAATATCTACACCACTATCTGTGTAAACATGCATACATCATGACAGCTATCTGTATAAACATGGAAATATCTACACCGCTATCTGTATGAACATGGAAATATCTACACCGCTATCTGTTTGAACATGGAAATATCTACACCAGTATCTGTATGAACATGGAAATAGCTACACAGCCATCTGGATGAACATAGAAATATCTACTTCGCTATCTGTATGAACATGGAAATATCTACACCGCTATCTGTATGAGCATGGAAATATCTACACCGCTATCTGTATGAAAATGGAAATATCTTCACCGCCATCTTTATGAACATGAATATATCTACACTGCCATCTGGATGAACATGGAAATATCTACACCGCTATCTGTATGAACATGGAAATATCTACAACGCTATCTGTGTAAACATGCATACATCTTCACCGCTATCTGTATAAACATGGATATATCTACACCGCTATCTGTATGAACATGGTAATATCTACACCGCTATCTGTATGAACATGGAAATATCTACACAGCTATCTGTTTGAACATGGAAATATCTACACCGCTATCTGCATGAAAATGGAAATATCTACACAGCTATCTGCATATACATGGAAATATCTACAAAGCTATTTCTTTACACATGGAAATATCTACACCGCAATCTCCACAAACATGGAAATATCTACACCGCCATCTGTATGAACATGGAAATATCTGCACCGCCATCTGTATGAACATATAAATATCTACACCGGGATCTTTATTAAGATGGAGATATGTACACCGCTATCTGTATAAACATGGAAATATCTACACCGCTATCTGTATAAAGATGGAAATATCTACACCGCTACCTGTATAAACATGGAAATATCAGCACCGCTATCTGTATGAACATGGAAATATCTACACCGCTATCTCTATGAACATGGAAATATCTACACCGATATCAGTATGAACATGGAAATATCTTCACCGCCATCTGTATGAACATGGATATATCTACACAGCCATCTGGATGGACATGGAAATATCTAAACCGCTATCTGTATGAACATGGAAATATCTACATCGCTATCTGTAAGAACATGGAAATATCTACACCGCTATCTGTGTAAACATGCATACATCTTCACCGCTATCTGTATAAATATGGAAATATCTACACCGCTATCTGTATGAACATGGAAATATCTACACCGCTATCTCTTTGAACATGGAAATATCTACACCGCTATCTGCATGAAACTGGAAATATCTACATAGCTATCTGCATATACATGGAAATATCTACAAAGCTATCTCTTTACACATGGAAATAACTACACCGCTATCTCTATAAACATGGAAATATCTACACCGCCATCTGTATGAACATGGAAATACCTGTACCGCCATCTGTATGAACATATAAATATCTGCACCGCCATCTGTATTAAGATGGAGATATCTACACCTCTATCTGTATAAACATGGAAATATCTACACCGCTATCTGTATAAAGATGGAAATATCTACACCGCTATCTGTATTAGCATGGAAATATCTTCACCGCCATCTGTATGAACATGGATATATCTACACAGCCCTCTGGATGAACATGGAAATATCAGCACCGCTGTCTGTATGAACATGGAAATATCTACACCGCTATCTGTATGAACATGGAAATATCTACACCGCTATCTGTATTAGCATGGAAATATCTTCACCGCCATCTGTATGAACATGGATATATCTACACAGCCATCTGGATGAACATGATAATATCTACACCGCTATCTGTATGAACATGGAAATATCTACACCGCTATCTGTGTAAACATGCATATATCTTCACCGCTATCTGTATAAACATGGAAATATCTACACCGCTATCTGTATAAACATGGAAATATCTACACCGCAACCTGTATAAACATGGAAATATCAGAACCGCTATCTGCATGAACAGGGAAATATCTACACAGCCATCTGGATGAACATGGAAATATCTATACCGCTATCTGTATGAACATGGAAATAGCTACACCGCTATCTGTATGAACATGGAAATATCTACACCACTAACTGTATGAACATGGAAATATCTACACCACTATCTGTATGAACATAGAAATATCTTCACCGCCATCTGTATGAACATGGATATATCTACACAGCCATCTGGATGAACATGGAAATACCTACACCTCTATATGTATGAACATGGAAATATCTACACCGCTATGTGTATGAACATGGAAATAACTACACCGCTATCTGTATGAAAATGGAAATATCTTCTCCGCCATCTGTATGAACATGGATATATCTACACTGCCATCTGGATGAACATGGAAATATCTACACCGCTATCTGTATGAACATGGAAATATCTACACGGCTATCTGTATGATCATGTGAATATCTACACCGCTATCTGTGTTAACATGCATACATCTTCACTGCTATGTGTATAAACATGGAAATATCTACACCGCTATCTGTATGAACATGGAAATATCTACACAGCTATCTGTTTGAACATGGAAATATCTACACCGCTATCTGCATGAAAATGGAAATATCTACACAGCTATCTGCATATACATGGAAATATCTACAAAGCTATTTCTTTACACATGGAAATATCTACACCGCAATCTCTACAAACATGGAAATATCTACACCGCCATCTGTATGAACATGAAAATATCTGCACCGCCATCTGTATGAAAATATAAATATCTACACCGCCATCTGTATTAAGATGGAGATATGTACACCGCTATCTGTATAAACATGGAAATATCTACACCGCTATCTGTATAAACATGGAAATATCAGCACCGCTATCTGTATTAACATGGAAATATCTACACAGCCATCTGGATGAACATGGAAATATCTACACCTCTATATGTATGAACATGGAAATAGCTACACCGATATCTGTATGAACATGGAAATATCTACACCGCTATCTGTATGAACATGGAAATATCTACACCGCTATCTGTATGAGCATGGAAATATCTTCACCGCCATACGTATGAACATGGATATATCTACACAGCCATCTGGATGAACATGGAAATATCTACACCGCTATCCGTATGAACATGGAAATATCTGCACCAGTATCTGTGTAAACATGCATACATCTTCACAGCTATCTGTATAAACATGGAAATATCTACACCGCTATCTGTATGAACATGGAAATATCTACACCGCTATCTGTATGAACATGGAAATAGCTACACAGCCATCAGGATGAACATAGAAATATCTACACCGCTATCTGTATGAACATGGAAATAGCTACACCGCTATCTGTATGAACATGGAAATATCTACACCGCTATCTGTATGAAAATAGAAATATCTTCACCGCCATCTGTATGAACATGGATATATCTACACTGCCATCTGGATGAACATTTAAATATCTACACCGATATCTGTATGAACATGGAATTATCTTCACCGCCATCTGTATGAACATGGATATCTCTACACAGCCATCTGGATGAACATGGAAATATCAGCACCGCTGTCTGTATGAACATCGAAATATCTACACAGCCATCTGGATGAACATGGAAATTTCTACACCGCTATCTGTATGAACAAGGAAATAGCTACACCGCTATCTGTAAGAACATGGAAATATCTACACCGCTATCTGTATGAACATGGAAATATCTACACCACTATCTGTACGAACATGGAAATACCTTCACCACCATCTGTATGAACATGGATATATCTACACAGCCATCTGGATGAACATGAAAATATCTACACTTCTATATGTATGAACATGGAAAAAGCTAAACCGCTATCTGTATGAACATGGAAATATCTACACCGCTATCTGTATGAACATGGAAATATCTACACCGCTATCTGTATAAACATGGAAATATCTACACTGCTACCTGTATAAACATTGAAATATCAGCACCGCTATCTGTATGAACATGGAAATATCTACACAGCCATCTGGATGAACATGGAAATATCTACACCGCTATCTGTATGAACATGGAAATAGCTACACTGCTATCTGTATGAACATGGAAATATCTACACCGCTATCTGTATGAACATGGATATATCTACACCACTATCTGTATGAACATGGAAATATCTTCACCGCCATCTGTATGAACATGGATATATCTACACAGCCATCTGGATGAACATGGAAATATCTACACCGCTATCTGTATGAACTTGGAAATATCTACACAGCTATCTGTGTAAACATGGATACATCTTCACTGCTATCTGTATAAACATGGAAATATCTACACCACTATCTGTATGAACTTGGAAATATCTACACCGCTATCTCTTTGAACATGGAAATATCTACAACACTATCTGCATGAAAATGGAAATATCTACACAGCTATCTGCATATACATGGAAATATCTACAAAGCTTTCTCCTTACACATGGAAATAACTACAACGCTATCTCTATAAACATGGAAATATCTACACCGCCATCTGTATGAACATGGAAATATCTGCACCGCCATCTGTATGAACATATAAATATCTGCACCGCCATCTGTATTAAGATGGAGATATCTACACCGCTATCTGTATAAACATGGAAATATCTACACCGCTATCTGTATAAACATGGAAATATCTACACCGCTATCTGTGTAAACATGGAAATATCTACACCGCTACCTGTATAAACATGGAAATATCAGCATCGCTATCTGTATGAACATGGAAATATCTACACCGCTATCTGTATGAACATGGAAATATCCACACGGATATCTGTATGAACATGGAAATATCTTCACTGCCATCTGTATGAACATAGATATATCTACACAGCCCTCTGGATGAACATGGAAATATCAGCACCGCTGTCTGTATGAACATGGAAATATCTACACCGCTATCTGTATGAACATGGAAATATCTACACCGCTATCTGTATTAGCATGGAAATATCTTCACCGCCATCTGTATGAACATGGATATATCTGCACAGCCATCTGGATGAACATGATAATATCTACACCGCTATCTGTATGAACATGGAAATATCTACACCGCTATCTGTGTAAACATGCATATATCTTCACCGCTATCTGTATAAACATGGAAATATCTACACCGCTATCTGTATAAACATAGAAATATCTACACCGCTACCTGTATAAACATGGAAATATCAGCACCGCTATCTGCATGAACAGGGAAATATCTACACAGCCATCTGGATGAACATGGAAATATCAATACCGCTATCTGTATGAACATGGAAATAGCTACACCGCTATCTGTATGAACATGGAAATATCTACACCACTAACTGTATGAACATGGAAATATCTACACCACTATCTGTATGAACATAGAAATATCTTCACCGCCATCTGTATGAACATGGATATATCTACACAGCCATCTGGATGAACATGGAAATACCTACACCTCTATATGTATGAACATGGAAATATCTACACCGCTATCTGTATGAACATGGAAATAACTACACCGCTATCTGTATGAAAATGGAAATATCTTCTCCGCCATCTGTATGAACATGGATATATCTACACTGCCATCTGGATGAACATGGAAATATCTACACCGCTATCTGTATGAACATGGAAATATCTACACGGCTATCTGTATGATCATGTGAATAACTACACCGCTATCTGTGTTAACATGCATACATCTTCACCGCTATCTGTATAAACATGGAAATATCTACACCGCTATCTGTATGAACATGGAAATATCTACACAGCTATCTGTTTGAACATGGAAATATCTACACCGCTATCTGCATGAAAATGGAAATATCTACACAGCTATCTGCATATACATGGAAATATCTACAAAGCTATTTCTTTACACATGGAAATATCTACACCGCAATCTCTACAAACATGGAAATATCTACACCGCCATCTGTATGAACATGAAAATATCTGCACCGCCATCTGTATGAAAATATAAATATCTACACCACCATCTGTATTAAGATGGAGATATGTACACCGCTATCTGTATAAACATGGAAATATCTACACCGCTATCTGTATAAACATGGAAATATCTACACCGCTATCTGTATAAACATGGAAATATCTACACCGCTACCTGTATAAACATGGAAATATCAGCACCGCTATCTGTATGAACATGGAAATATCAACACCGCTATCTCTATGAACATGGAAATATCTACACCGACATTAGTATGAACATGGAAATATCTTCACCGCCATCTGTATGAACATGGATATATCTACACAGCCATCTGGATGAACATGGAAATATCAGCACCGCCGTCTGCATGAACATGGAAATATCTACACCGCTATCTGTATGAACATGGAAATATCTACACTGATATCTGTATGAACATGGAAATATGTTCACCGCCATCTGTATGAACATGGATATATCCACACAGCCATCTGGATGAACATGGAAATATCTACACCGCTATCTGTGTGAATATGGAAATATCTACACCGCTATCTGTGTAAACATGCATACATCTTCACCGCTATCTGTATAAACATGGAAATACCTACACCGCTATCTGTATAAACATGGAAATATCTACACCGCTACCTGTATAAACATGGAAATATCAGCACCGCTATCTGTATGAACATGGAAATATCTACACAGCCATCTGGATGAACACGGAAATATCTACACCGCTATCTGTATGAACACGGAAATAGCTACACCGCTATCTGTATGAACATGGAAATATCTACACCGCTATCTGTATGAACATGGAAATATCTACACCACTATCTGTATGAACATGGAAATACCTTCAACGCCATCTGTATGAACATGGATACATCTACACAGCCATCAGGATGAACATGGAAATATCTACACCTCTATATGTATGAACATGGAAAAAGGTACACCGCTATCTGTATGAACATGGAAATATCTACACCGCTATCTGTATGAACATGGAAATATCTACACCGCTATCTCTGTAAACATGCAAACATCTTCACCGCTATCTGTATAAACATGGAAATATCTACACCGCTATCTGTATAAACATGGAAATATCTACACCGCTACCTGTATAAACATTGAAATATCAGCACCGCTATCTGTATGAACATGGAAATATCTACACAGCCATCTGGATGAACATGGAAATATCTCCACCGCTATCTGTATGAACATGGATATATCTACACCGCTATCTGTATGAACATGGAAATATCTTCACCGACATCTGTATGAACATGGATATATCTACACAGCCATCTGGATGAACATGGAAATATCTACACCGCTATCTGTATGAACATGGAAATAACTACACCGCTATCTGTATGAAAATGGAAATATCTTCTCCGCCATCTGTATGAACATGGATATATCTACACTGCCATCTGGATGAACATGGAAATATCTACACGGCTATCTGTATGATCATGTGAATATCTACACCGCTATCTGTGTTAACATGCATACATCTTCACTGCTATGTGTATAAACATGGAAATATCTACACCGCTATCTGTATGAACATGGAAATATCTACACAGCTATCTGCATGAAAATGGAAATATCTACACAGCTATCTGCATATACATGGAAATATCTACAAAGCTATTTCTTTACACATGGAAATATCTACACCGCAATCTCTACAAACATGGAAATATCTACACCGCCATCTGTATGAACATGAAAATATCTGCACCGCCATCTGTATGAAAATATAAATATCTACACCGCCATCTGTATTAAGATGGAGATATGTACACCGCTATCTGTATAAACATGGAAATATCTACACCGCTATCTGTATAAACATGGAAATATCTACACCGCTATCTGTATAAACATGGAAATATCTACACCGCTACCTGTATAAACATGGAAATATCAGCACCGCTATCTGTATGAACATGGAAATATCAACACCGCTATCTCTATGAACATGGAAATATCTACACCGACATCAGTATGAACATGGAAATATCTTCACCGCCATCTGTATGAACATGGATATATCTACACAGCCATCTGGATGAACATGGAAATATCTACACCGCTATCTGTATGAACTTGGAAATATCTACACAGCTATCTGTGTAAACATGGATACATCTTCACTGCTATCTGTATAAACATGGAAATATCTACACCACTATCTGTATGAACTTGGAAATATATACACCGCTATCTCTTTGAACATGGAAATATCTACAACACTATCTGCATGAAAATGGAAATATCTACACAGCTATCTGCATATACATGGAAATATCTATAAAGCTTTCTCCTTACACATGGAAATAACTACAACGCTATCTCTATAAACATGGAAATATCTACACCGCCATCTGTATGAACATGGAAATATCTGCACCGCCATCTGTATGAACATATAAATATCTGCACCGCCATCTGCATTAAGATGGAGATATCTACACCGCTATCTGTATAAACATGGAAATATCTACACCGCTACCTGTATAAACATGGAAATATCAGCATCGCTATCTGTATGAACATGGAAATATCTACACCGCTATCCGTATGAACATGGAAATATCCACACCGATATCTGTATGAACATGGAAATATCTTCACTGCCATCTGTATGAACATAGATATATCTACACAGCCCTCTGGATGAACATGGAAATATCAGCACCGCTGTCTGTATGAACATGGAAATATCTACACCGCTGTCTGTATGAACATGGAAATATCTACACCGCTATCTGTATTAGCATGGAAATATCTTCACCGCCATCTGTATGAACATGGATATATCTACACAGCCATCTGGATGAACATGATAATATCTACACCGCTATCTGTATGAACATGGAAATATCTACACCGCTATCTGTGTAAACATGCATATATCTTCACCGCTATCTGTATAAACATGGAAATATCTACACCGCTATCTGTATAAACATGGAAATATCTACACCGCTACCTGTATAAACATGGAAATATCAGCACCGCTATCTGCATGAACAGGGAAATATCTACACAGCCATCTGGATGAAC
Organism: Gorilla gorilla gorilla; assembly: GCF_029281585.2. Lineage (NCBI taxonomy): Eukaryota > Metazoa > Chordata > Mammalia > Primates > Hominidae > Gorilla > Gorilla gorilla. The sequence continues at coordinate 213,557,330 of NC_086017.1, read as the reverse complement.
ATGGAAATATCTATACCGCTATCTGTATGAACATGGAAATAGCTACACCGCTATCTGTATGAACATGGAAATATCTTCACCGCCATCTGTATGAACATGGATATATCTACACAGCCATCTGGATGAACATGGTAATACCTACACCTGTATATGTATGAACATGGAAATATCTACACCGCTATCTGTATGAACATGGAAATAACTACACCGCTATCTGTATGAAAATGGAAATATCTTCTCCGCCATCTGTATGAACATGGATATATCTACACTGCCATCTGGATGAACATGGAAATATCTACACCGCTATCTGTATGAACATGGAAATATCTACACGGCTATCTGTATGATCATGTGAATATCTACACCGCTATCTGTGTTAACATGCATACATCTTCACTGCTATGTGTATAAACATGGAAATATCTACACCGCTATCTGTATGAACATGGAAATATCTACACAGCTATCTGTTTGAACATGGAAATATCTACACCGCTATCTGCATGAAAATGGAAATATCTACACAGCTATCTGCATATACATGGAAATATCTACAAAGCTATTTCTTTACACATGGAAATATCTACACCGCAATCTCTACAAACATGGAAATATCTACACCGCCATCTGTATGAACATGAAAATATCTGCACCGCCATCTGTATGAAAATATAAATATCTACACCACCATCTGTATTAAGATGGAGATATGTACACCGCTATCTGTATAAACATGGAAATATCTACACCGCTATCTGTATAAACATGGAAATATCTACACCGCTATCTGTATAAACATGGAAATATCTACACCGCTACCTGTATAAACATGGAAATATCAGCACCGCTATCTGTATGAACATGGAAATATCAACACCGCTATCTCTATGAACATGGAAATATCTACACCGACATTAGTATGAACATCGAAATATCTTCACCGCCATCTGTATGAACATGGATATATCTACACAGCCATCTGGATGAACATGGAAATATCAGCACCGCCGTCTGCATGAACATGGAAATATCTACACCGCTATCTGTATGAACATGGAAATATCTACACTGATATCTGTATGAACATGGAAATATGTTCACCGCCATCTGTATGAACATGGATATATCTACACAGCCATCTGGATGAACATGGAAATATCTACACCGCTATCTGTGTGAACATGGAAATATCTACACCGCTATCTGTGTAAACATGCATACATCTTCACCGCTATCTGTATAAACATGGAAATATCTACATCGCTATCTGTATAAACATGGAAATATCTACACCGCTACCTGTATAAACATGGAAATATCAGCACCGCTATCTGTATGAACATGGAAATATCTACACAGCCATCTGGATGAACACGGAAATATCTACACCGCTATCTGTATGAACACGGAAATAGCTACACCGCTATCTGTATGAACATGGAAATATCTACACCGCTATCTGTATGAACATGGAAATATCTACACCACTATCTGTATGAACATGGAAATACCTTCAACGCCATCTGTATGAACATGGATACATCTACACAGCCATCAGGATGAACATGGAAATATCTACACCTCTATATGTATGAACATGGAAAAAGCTACACCGCTATCTGTATGAACATGGAAATATCTACACCGCTATCTGTATGAACATGGAAATATCTACACCGCTATCTCTGTAAACATGCATACATCTTCACCGCTATCTGTATAAACATGGAAATATCTACACCGCTATCTGTATAAACATGGAAATATCTACACCGCTACCTGTATAAACATTGAAATATCAGCACCGCTATCTGTATGAACATGGAAATATCTACACAGCCATCTGGATGAACATGGAAATATCTCCACCGCTATCTGTATGAACATGGATATATCTACACCACTATCTGTATGAACATGGAAATATCTTCACCGACATCTGTATGAACATGGATATATCTACACAGCCATCTGGATGAACATGGAAATATCTACACCGCTATCTGTATGAACATGGAAATAACTACACCGCTATCTGTATGAAAATGGAAATATCTTCTCCGCCATCTGTATGAACATGGATATATCTACAATGCCATCTGGATGAACATGGAAATATCTACACCGCTATCTGTATGAACATGGAAATATCTACACGGCTATCTGTATGATCATGTGAATATCTACACCGCTATCTGTGTTAACATGCATACATCTTCACTGCTATGTGTATAAACATGGAAATATCTACACCGCTATCTGTATGAACATGGAAATATCTACACAGCTATCTGTTTGAACATGGAAATATCTACACCGCTATCTGCATGAAAATGGAAATATCTACACAGCTATCTGCATATACATGGAAATATCTACAAAGCTATTTCTTTACACATGGAAATATCTACACCGCAATCTCTACAAACATGGAAATATCTACACCGCCATCTGTATGAACATGAAAATATCTGCACTGCCATCTGTATGAAAATATAAATATCTACACCGCCATCTGTATTAAGATGGAGATATGTACACCGCTATCTGTATAAACATGGAAATATCTACACCGCTATCTGTATAAACATGGAAATATCTACACCGCTATCTGTATAAACATGGAAATATCTACACCGCTACCTGTATAAACATGGAAATATCAGCACCGCTATCTGTATGAACATGGAAATATCAACACCGCTATCTCTATGAAAATGGAAATATCTACACCGACATCAGTATGAACATGGAAATATCTTCACCGCCATCTGTATGAACATGGATATATCTACACAGCCATCTGGATGAACATGGAAATATCAGCACCGCCGTCTGCATGAACATGGAAATATCTACACCGCTATCTGTATGAACATGGAAATATCTACACCGATATCTGTATGAACATGGAAATATGTTCACCGCCATCTGTATGAACATGGATATATCTACACAGCCATCTGGATGAACATGGAAATATCTACACCGCTATCTGTGTGAACATGGAAATATCTACACCACTATCTGTGTAAACATGCATACATCTTCACCGCTATCTGTATAAACATGGAAATATCTACACCGCTATCTGTATAAACATGGAAATATCTACACCGCTACCTGTATAAACATGGAAATATCAGCACCGCTATCTGTATGCACATGGAAATATCTACACAGCCATCTGGATGAACACGGAAATATCTACACCGCTATCTGTATGAACACGGAAATAGCTACACCGCTATCTGTATGAACATGGAAATATCTAAACCGCTATCTGTATGAACATGGAAATATCTACACCACTATCTGTATGAACATGGAAATACCTTCAACGCCATCTGTATGCACATGGATACATCTACACAGCCATCAGGATGAACATGGAAATATCTACACCTCTATATGTATGAACATGGAAAAAGCTACACCGCTATCTGTATGAACATGGAAATATCTATACCGCTATCTGTATGAACATGGAAATATCTACACCGCTATCTCTGTACACATGCATACATCTTCACCGCTATCTGTATAAACATGGAAATATCTACACCGCTATCTGTATAAACATGGAAATATCTACACCGATACCTGTATAAACATTGAAATATCAGCTCCGCTATCTCTATGAACACTGAAATATCTACACAGCCATCTGGATGAACATGGAAATATCTCCACCGCTATCTGTATGAACATGGATATATCTACACCACTATCTGTATGAACATGGAAATATCTTCACCGACATCTGTATGAACATGGATATATCTACACAGCCATCTGGATGAACATGGAAATATCTACACCGCTATCTGTATGAACATGGAAATATCTACACAGCTATCTGTGTAAACATGGATACATCTTCACTGCTCTCTGTATAAACATGGAAATATCTACACCGCTATCTGTATGAACTTGGAAATATCTACACCGCTATCTCTTTGAACATGGAAATATCTACACCACTATCTGCATGAAAATGTAAATATCTACACAGCTATCTGCATATACATGGAAATATCTACAAAGCTTTCTCTTTACACATGGAAATAACTACAACGCTATCTCTATAAACATGGAAATATCTACACCGCCATCTGTATGAACATTGAAATATCTGCACCGCCATCTGTATGAACATATAAATATCTGCACCGCCATCTGTATTAAGATGGAGATATCTACACCGCTATCTGTATAAACATGGAAATATCTACACCGCTATCTGTATAAACATGGAAATATCTACACCGCTATCTGTGTAAACATGGAAATATCTACACCGCTACCTGTATAAACATGGAAATATCAGCATCGATATCTGCATGAACATGGAAATATCTACACCGCTGTCTGTTTGAACATGGAAATATCTACACCGCTATCTGTATGAACATGGAAATAACTACACCGCTATCTGTAGGAACATGGAAATATCTACACCACTATCTGTATGAACATGGATATATCTACACCACTATCTGTAAGAACATAGAAATATCTTCACCGCCATCTGTATGAACATGGATATATATACACAGCCATCTGGATGAACATGTTAATATCTACACCTCTATATGAATGAACATGGAAATAGCTACACCGATGTCTGTATGAACATGGAAATATCTACACCGCTATCTGTATGAACATGGAAGTATCTACACCGCTATCTGTATGAACATGGAAATATCTACACAGCCCTCTGGATGAACATGGAAATATCAGCACCGCTGTCTGTATGAACATGGAAATATCTACACCGCTATCTGTATGAACATGGAAATATCTACACCGCTATCTGTATTAGCATGGAAATATCTTCACCGCCATCTGTATGAACATGGATATATCTACACAGCCATCTGGATGAACATGGAAATATCTACACCGCTATCTGTATGAACATGGAAATATCTACACCGCTATCTGTGTAAACATGCAGATATCTTCACCGCTATCTGTATAAACATGGAAATATCTACACCGCTATCTGTATAAACATGGAAATATCTACACCGCTACCTGTATAAACATGGAAATATCAGCACCGCTATCTGTATGAACATGGAAATATCTACACAGCCATCTGGATGAACATGGAAATATCTATACCGCTATCTGTATGAACATGGAAATAGCTACACCGCTATCTGTATGAACATGGAAATATCTACACCACTAACTGTATGAACATGGAAATATCTACACCACTATCTGTATGAACATGGAAATATCTTCACCGCCATCTGTATGAACATGGATATATCTACACAGCCATCTGGATGAACATGGAAATACCTACACCTCTATATGTATGAACATGGAAATAGCTACACCGCTATCTGTATGAAAATGGAAATATCTACACTGCTATCTGTATGAACATGGAAGTATCTACACCACTATCTGTATGAACATGGAAATAACTTCACCGCCATATGTATGAACATGGATATATCTACACAGCCATCTGCATGAACATGGAAATATCTACACCGCTATCTGTATTAACATGGAAATATCTACACCACTATCTGTGTAAACATGCATACATCTTCACAGCTATCTGTACAAACATGGAAATATCAACACCGCTATCTGTATGAACATGGAAATATCTACACCACTATCTGTTTGAACATGAAAATATCTACAGAACTATCTGTATGAACATGGAAATAGCTACACAGCCATCTGGATGAACATAGAAATATCTACACCGCTATCTGTATGAACATGGAAATATCTACACCGCTATCTGTATGAACATGGAAATATCTACACCGCTATCTGTACGAAAATGGAAATATCTTCTCCGCCATCTGTATGAACATGGATATATCTACACTGCCATCTGGATGAACATGGAAATATCTACACCGCTATCTGTATAAACATTGAAATATCTACACGGCTATCTGTATGATCATGTAAATATCTACACCGCTGTCTGTGTTAACATGCATACATCTTCACTGCTATCTGTATAAACATGGAAATATCTACACCGCTATCTGTATGAACATGGAAATATCTACACAGCTATGTGTTTGAACATGGAAATATCTACACCGCTATCTGCATGAAAATGGAAATATCTACACAGCTATCTGCATATACATGGAAATATCTACAAAGCTATTTCTTTACACATGGAAATATCTACACCGCAATCTCTACAAACATGGAAATATCTACACCGCCATCAGTTTGAACATGAAAATATCTGCACCGCCATCTGTATGAACATATAAATATCTACACCACCATCTGTATTAAGATGGAGATATGTACACCGCTATCTGTATAAACATGGAAATATCTACACCGCTATCTGTATAAACATGGAAATATCTACACCGCTACCTGTATAAACATGGAAACATCAGCACCGCTATCTGTATGAACATGGAAATATCTACACAGCCATCTGGATGAACATGGAAATATCTACACAGCCATCTGTATGAACATGGAAATAGCTACACCGCTATCTGTATGAACATGGAAATATCTACACCGCTATCTGTATGAACATGGAAATATCTACACTACTATCTGTATGAACATGGAAATACCTTCACCGCCATCTGTATGAACATGGATATATCTACACAGCCATCTGGATGAACATGGAAATATCTACACCTCTATATGTATGAACATGGAAAAAGCTACACCGCTATCTGTATGAACATGGAAATATCTACACCGCTATCTGTATGAACATGGAAGTATCTACACCGCTATCTGTATGAACATGGAAATATCTTCACCGCCATATGTATGAACATGGATATATCTACACAGCCATCTGGATGAACATGGAAATATCTACACCGCTCTCTGTATGAACATGGAAATATCTACACCACTATCTGTGTAAACATGCATACATCTTCACAGCTATCTGTATAAACATGGAAATATCTACACCGCTATCTGTATGAACATGGAAATATCTACACCGCTATCTGTTTGAACATGGAAATACCTACACCACTATCTGTATGAACATGGAAATAGCTACACAGCCATCTGGATGAACATTGAAATATCTACACCGCAATCTGTATGAACGTGGAAATATCTACACCGCTATCTGTATGAACATGGAAATATCTACAACGCTATCTGTATGAACATGGAAATATCTTCACCGCCATCTGTATGAACATGGATATATCTACACTGCCATCTGGATGAACATGGAAATATCTACACCGCTGTCTGTATGAACATGGAAATATCTACACCGCTATCTGTGTAAACATGCATACATCTTCACCGCTATCTGTATAAACATGGAAATATCTACACCGCTATCTGTATGAACATGGAAATATCTAAACCGCTATCTGTGTAAACATGCATACATCTTCACCGCTATCTGTGTTAACATGCATACATCTTCACTGCTATCTGTATAAACATGGAAATATCTACACCGCTATCTGTATGAACATGGAAATATCTACACAGCTATCTGTTTGAACATGGAAATATCTACACCGCTATCTGCATGAAAATGGAAATATCTACACAGCTATCTGCATATACATGGAAATATCTACAAAGCTATTTCTTTACACATGGAAATATCTACACCGCTATCTCTACAAACATGCAAATATCTACACCGCCATCTGTATGAACATGGAAATATCTGCACCACCATCTGTATGAACATATAAATATCTACACCGCCATCTGTATTAAGATGGAGATATGTAAACCGCTATCTGTATAAACATGGAAATATCTACACCGCTATCTGTATAAACATGGAAATATCTACACCGCTATCTGTATAAACATGGAAATATCCACACTGCTACCTGTATAAACATGGAAATATCAGCACCGCTATCTGTATGAACATGGAAATATCTACACCGCTATCTCTATGAACATGGAAATATCTACACCGATATCAGTATGAACATTGAAATATCTTCACCGCCATCTGTATGAACATGGATATATCTACACAGCCATCTGGATGAACATGGAAATATCAGCACCGCTGTCTGCATGAACATGGAAATATCTACACCGCTATCTGTTTGAACATGGAAATATCTACACCGATATCTGTATGAACATGGAAATATCTTCACCGCCATCTGTATGAACATGGATATATCTACACAGCCATCTTAGTGAACATGGAAATATTTACACCGCTATCTGTATGAACATGGAAATATCTACACCGCTATCTGTATAAACATGGAAATATCTACACCGCTACCTGTATAAACATGGAAATATCAGCACCGCTATCGGTATGAACATGGAAATATCTACACAGCCATCTGGATGAACATGGAGATATCTACACCGCTATCTGTATGAACATGGAAATAACTACACCGCTATCTGTATGAACATGGAAATATCTACACCGCTATCTGTATGAACATGGATATATCTACACCACTATCTGTATGAATATGGAAATATCTTCACCGCCATCTGTATGAACATGGATATATCTACACAGCCATCTGGATGAACATGGAAATATCTACACCTCTATATGTATGAACATGGAAATAGCTACACCTCTCTCTGTATGAACATGGAAATATCTACACCGCTATCTGTATGAACATGGAAGTATCTACACCGCTATCTGTATGAACATGGAAATATCTACACCACTATCTGTATAAACATGGAAATATCTACACCGCTACCTGTATAAACGTGGAAATATCAGCACCGCTATCTGTATGAACATGGAAATATCTACACCGCTATCTCTATGAACATGGAAATATCTACACCGATATCTGTATGAACATGGAAATATTTTCACCGCCATCTGTATGAACATGGATATATCTACACAGCCATCTGGATGAACAAGGAAATAACAGCACCGCTGTCTGTATGAACATGGAAATATCTACACCGCTATCTGTATGAACATGGAAGTATCTACACCAGTCTCTGTGTAAACATGCATACATCTTCACAGCTATCTGTATAAACATGGAAATATCTACACCGCTATCTGTTTGAACATGGAAATATCTACACCACTATGTGTATGAACATGGAAATAGCTACCCAGCCATCTGGATGAACATAGAAATATCTACACCGCTATCTGTATGAACAAGGAAATATCTACACCGCTATCTGTATGAACATGGAAATATCTACACCGCTATCTGTATGAAAATGGAAATATCTTCACCGCCATCTGTATGAACATGGATATATCTACACTGCCATCTGGATGAACATGGAAATATCTACACCGCTATCTGTATGAACATGGAAATATCTACACCGCTATCTGTGTAAACATGCATACATCTTAACCGCTATCTGTATAAACATGGAAATATCTACACAGCTATCTGTATGAACATGGAAATATCTACACCGCTATCTGTATGAACATGGAAATATCTACACAGCTATCTGTTTGAACATGGAAATATCTACACCGCTATCTGCATGAAAATGGAAATATCTACACAGCTATCTCCATATACATGGAAATATCTGCAAAGCTATTTCTTTACACATGGAAATATGTACACCGCAATCTCTACAAACATGGAAATATCTACACCGCCATCTGTATGAACATGGAAATATCTGCACCGCCATCTGTATGAACATATAAATATCTACACCGCCATCTTTATTAAAATGGAGATATGTACACCGCTATCTGTATAAACATGGAAATATCTACACCGCTATCTGTATAAACATGGAAATATCTACACCGCTATCTGTATAAACATGGAAATATCTACACCGCTACCTGTACAAACATGGAAATATCAGCACCGCTATCTGTATGAACATGGAAATATCTACACCGCTATGTCTATGAACATGGAAATATCTACACCGATATCAGTATGAACATGGAAATATCTTCACCACCATCTGTATGAACATGGATATATCTACACAGCCATCTGAATGAACATGGAAATATCAGCACCGCTGTCTGCATGAACATGGAAATATCTACACCGCTATCTGTATGAACATGGAAATATCTACACCGATATCTGTATGAACATGGAAATATCCTCACCGCCATCTGTATGAACATAGATATATCTACACAGCCATCTGGATGAACATGGATATATCTACACCGCTATCTGTATGAACATGGAAATATCTACACCGCAATCTGTGTAAACATGCATACATCTTCACCGCTATCTGTATAAACATGGAAATATCTACACCGCTATCTGTATAAACATGGAAATATCTACACCGCTACCTGTATAAACATGGAAATATCAGCACCGCTATCTGTATGAACATGGAAATATCTACACCGCTATCTGTATGAACATGCAAATATCTACACAGCTGTCTCTATATCAATGGAAATATCTGCACTGCTATCTCTATAAACATGGAAATAACTACACTGCTATCTGTATAAACATGGAAATATCTACACCGCCATCTCTATGAACATGGTAATATCTACACCGCCATTGGTATGAACATGGAAATATCTACACCGCCATCTCAATGAACATGGAAATATCTACACCACCATTTGTATGAACATGGAAATATCTACACTGCCATTCGTACGACCTTGAAATATCTACACCGCCATCTCTGTGAACATGTAAATATCTACACAGCCATCTGTATGAACATGGAAATATCCACACCGCTATTGGTATGAACATGGAAATATCTACACCCTTATCTGTATGAACATGGAAATACCTACACCGCTATGTGTATGAACATGGAAATATCTACACCGCTATCTGTATGAACATGGAAATATCTACACCGCTATCTGTATGAACATGGAAATATCTACACCGCTATCTGTATGAACATGCAAATATCTACACAGCAATCTCTATATCAATGGAAATATCTACACTGCTATCTCTATAAACATGGAAATAACTACACTGCTATCTGTATAAACATGGAAATATCTACAGTGCCATCTCTATGAACATGGAAATATATACACCGCCATTTGTATGAACTCGGAAATATCTACACCGCCATCTCTATGAACATGGAAATATCTACACCGCCATTTGTATGAACATGGAAATATCTACACCGCCATCTGTATGAACATGGATATATCTACACCGGCATCTAGATGAACATGGAAATATCTACACCGCTATCTGCATGAACATGGTAATAACTACACAGCTATCTGCATATACATGGAAATATCTAAACAGATTTCTCTATAAATATGGAAATAACTACAGCGCTATCTCTGTAAACTTCGAAATATCTACACTGCCATCTGTATTAACATGGAAATATCTACACCCCCATCTGTACAAACATGGACATATCAACAAAGCCATCTGTATTAAGTTGGATATATCTACACCGTTATCTGTATAAACATGGAAATATCTGCCCATCTATCTGTATAAACATGGAAATATCCGCACTGCTATCTGTATAAACATGGAAATATCGTCACCACTATCTGCATAAACATGGAAATATCCACACCGCTATCTGTGTAAACATGAAAATATCTACACTGCCATCTCTATAAACATGGAAATATATACACCACCACCTGTATGAAAATGGAAATATCTACACCGCCATCTCTCTATAAACGTGGAAATATCTACATTGCTGTCTGTATGAACTTGGAAATATCTACACCGCTATCTGTATAAACATGGAAATATCTGCCCAACTATCTGTATAAACATGGAAATATCTACACTTCTATCTGCAAAAATATGGAAATATCCACACCGCTATCTGTGTAAACATGGAAATGTCTACACCGCTATCTGTTTAAACATGGAAATATCTACACCGCTATCTGTGTAAACATGAAAATATCTACACCGCCATCCCCATATACATGGAAATATCTACACCGCCATCTGTATGAGCATGGAAATAACTACACCGCCATCTCTATAAAGGTGGAAATATCTACACCGCTATCTTTATGAACTTGGAAATATCTACACTGCTCTCTGTATAAAATTGAATTTATCTACAACACTATCTCTATAAACATGGAAATATCTACACTGCTATCTGTATAAACATGGAAATATCTACACCGCTATCAGTATAAACATGGAAATATCTTCACCGCTATCTGTATAAACATGGAAATATCTACAACGCTGTCTCTATAAACTTGGAAATAACTACAACACTATCTCTATAAACATGGAAATATGTAGACCGCCATCTCTATAAACATGGAAATGTCTACAACACCATCTGTATAAAGATGGAATTATCTATACCGCTCTCTGCATAAACGTGGAAATATCTACACCGCCATCAGTACGAACATGGAAATATCTACACTGCCATCTGTATGAACATGTAAATATGTACACCGCCATCTGTATGAACATGGAAATATCTACACCGCTAACTGTATGAACATGGAAACATCTACACCGCTATCTGTATGAACATGGAAATATCTACACCGTTATCTGTATGAACATGGAAATATCTACACCGCTATCTGTATGAACATGGAAATATCTAAACCGCTATCTCTACGAACATGGAAATATCTACACCGCTATCTGTATGAACATGCAAATATCTACACAGCTATCTGTATATCAATGGAAATATCTACACTACTATCTCTATAAACATGGAAATAACTACACTGCAATCTGTGTAAACATGGAAATATCTAGGCCGCCACCAGTATGAACATGGAAATAACTACACTGCCATCCGTACGAACATGGAAATATCTACACCGCCATCTGTATGAACATGTAAATAACTACACCGCCATCTGTATGAACATGGAAATATCTACAACGCTAACTGTATGGACACGGAAATATCTACACCGCTATTGGTATGAACATGGAAATATCTACACCGCATTCTGCATGAACATGGAAATATCTACACCGCTCTCTGTATGAATATGGAAATATCTACAACGCTATCTGTATGAACATGGAAATATCTACACCGCTATCTGTATGAACATGCAAATATTCACACAGCTATCTGTATAAAATTGAAATTATCTACACCTCTATCTCTATAAACATGGAAATAACTACACTGCTATCTGTATAAACATGGAAATATCTAAACCGCCATCTCTATGAACATGGAAAAAACTACACCGCCATTTGTATGAACATGGAAATATCTACACCGCCATCTCTATGAACATGGAAATATCTACACCGCCATTTGTATGAACCTGGAAATATCTACACCGCCATCAGTGTGAACATTGAAATACCTTCACCGCCATCTGAATGAACTTGGATATATCTACACCGGCATGTGGATGAACGTGGAAATATCTACACCGCTATCTGCATGAACACGGAAATATCTACACAGCTATCGGCATATACATGGAAATATCTACACAAATTTCTCTATAAATATGGAAATAACTACAGCGCTATCTCTATAAACTTCGAAATATCTACACCGCCATCTGTATGAACATGGAAATATCTACACCGCCATCTGTACGAACATGGACATATCTACACCGCCATCTGTATTAAGATGGAAATATCTACACCGCTACCTGTATAAACATGGAAATACCTGCCTATCTGTATAAACATGGAAATATCCGCACCGCACTCTGTATAAATATGGAAATATCTACACTGCTATCTGCATAAACATGGAAATATCCACAACGCTACATGTGTAAACATGGAAATATATGCACCGCCATCTGTGTAAACATGAAAATATCTACATCGCCATCCCCATAAACTTGGAAATATCTACACCACCATCTGTATAAACATGGAAATATCTATATCGCTATCTGCATAAACATGGAAATATCCACACCGCCATCTCTATGAACATGGAAATATCTACACCGCCATCTGTATGAACATGTAAATATCTTCACCGCCATCTGTATGAACATGGAAATATCTACACCGCTAACAGTATGAAAATGGAAATATCTACACCGCCATCTGTATGAACATGGAAATATCTACACCGTCATCTGTATGAACATGGAAATATCTACACCGCTAACTGTATGAACATGCAAATATCTACACAGCTATCTGTATATCAATGGAAATATCTACATTGCTATCTCTATAAACATGGAAATATCTACACTGCTATCTGTATAAACATGGAAATATCTACACCGCCACCTGTACGAACATGGAAATATCTTCACTGCCATCCGTACGAACTTGGAAATATCTACACCGCCATCTGTATGAACATGTAAATATCTACACCGCCATCTGTATGAACATGGAAATATCCACACCACTATTGGTATGAACATGGAAATATCTACACCGTTATCTGTATGAACATGGAAATACCTACACCGCTATCTGTATGAACATGGAAATATCTACACCGCTATCTGTATGAACATGGAAATATGTAGACCGCTATCTGTATGAACATGGAAATATCTACACCGCTAACTGTATGAACATGCAAATATCTACAAAGCTATCTGTATATCAATGGAAATATCTACACTGCTATCTCTATAAACATGGAAATATCTACACTGCTATCGGTATAAACATGGAAATATCTACAGTGCCATCTCTATGAACATGGAAATATCTACACCGCCATTTGTATGAACTCGGAAATATCTACACCGCCATCTCTATGAACATGGAAATATCTACAGCGCCATTTGTATGAACATGGAAATATCTACACCTCCATCTGTATGAACATGGAAATATCTTCACCGCCATCTGTATGAACATGGATATATCTACACCGGCATCTAGATGAACATGGAAATATCTACACCGCTATCTGCATGAACATGGAAATATCTTCACAGCTATCTGCATATACATGGAATAATCTACACAGATTTCTCTATAAATATGGAAATAACTACAGCGCTAACTCTGTAAACTTCGAAATATCTACACCGCCATCTGTATGAACATGGAATTATCTACACCGCCATCTGTACAAACATGGACATATCAACAAATCCATCTGTATTAAGATGGAAATATCTACACCACTATCTGTTTAAACATAGAAATATCTGCCCAACTGTCTGTATAAACATGGAAATGTCCGCACAGCTATCTGTATAAACATGGAAATATCTACACTGCTATCTGCATAAACATGGAAATATCCACACCGCTATCTGTGTAAACATGGAAAAGTCTACACCGCTATCTCTGTAAACATGGAAATATCTACACCGCCATCTGTGTATACATGAAAATATCTACACCGCCATCTCTATAAACATGGAAATATCTACACCGCCACCTGTATCAACATGGAAATATCTACACCGCTATCTCTATAAACGTGGAAATATCTACACTACTGTCTGTATGAACTTGGAAATATCTACACTGATATCTGTATAAAATTGAAATTATCTACACCGCCATCTCTATAAATATCTACACCGCCATCTCTATAAATATCTACACCGCCATCTCTATAAACATGGAAATATCTACACCGCCACCTGTATCAACATGGAAATATCTACACCGCTATCTCTATAAACGTGGAAATATCTACACTACTGTCTGTATGAACTTGGAAATATCTACACTGATATCTGTATAAAATTGAAATTATCTACACCACTACCTCTATAAACATGGAAATATCTACACTGTTATCTGTATAAACATGGAAATATCTACACCGCTATCTGCATAAACATGGAAATATCTACACCGCCATCTCTATGAACATGGCAATATCTACACCGCCATCTGTACGAACATGGAAATATCTACACCGCCATCTGTATGAACATGTAAATATCTACACCGCCATCTGTATGAACATGGAAATATCTACACCGATAACTGTATGAACATGGAAATATCTACACCGCTATCTGTATGAACATGGAAATATCTACACAGCTATCTGTATATCAATGGAAATATCTATACTGCTATCTCTATAAACATGGAAATAACTACACTGCTATCTGTACAAACAGGGAAATATCTACACCGCCACCTGTATGAACATGGAAATATCTACAGTGCCATCCGTACGAACATGGAAATATCTACACCGCTATCTGTATGAACATGGAAATATCTACACCGCCATCTGAATGAACATGTAAATATCTACACCGCCATCTCTATATCAGTGGAAATTTCTACACTGCTATCTCTATAAACATGGAAATAACTACACCGCTATCTGTATAAACATGGAAATATCTACACCGCCATCTCTATGAACATGGAAATATCTACACCGCCATTTGTATGAACATGGAAATATCTGCACCGCCATCTCTATGAACATGTAAATATCTACACAGCCATTTGTATGAACATGGAAATATCTACACCGCCATCTGTATGAACATGGAAATATCTTCACCGGCATCTGTATGAACATGGATATATGTGCACCGGCATCTGGATGAACATGGAAATATCTACACCGCTATCTGCATGAACATGGAAATACCTACACAGCTATCTGAATATACATGGAAATATCTACACAGATTTCTCTATAAATAAGAAATAACTACAGCGCTATCTCTATAAACTTCGAAATATCTACACCGCCATCTGTATGAACATGGAAATATCTACACCGCCATCTGTACAAACATGGACATACCTACACCACCATCTGTATTAAGATGGAAATATGTACACCGCTATCTGTATAAATATGGAAATATCTGCCCAACTATCTGTATAAACATGGAAATATCCACACCGCTATCTGTACAAACATGGAAATATCTACACTACTATCTGCAAAAACATGGAAATATCCACACCGCCATCTGTGTAAACATGGAAATGTCTACACAGCCATCTGTGTAAACATGAAAATATCTACACCGCCATCTCCATAAACATGGAAATATCTACACCGCCATCTGTATGAACATGGAAATATCTACTCCGCCATCTCTGTAAACGTGGAAATATCTACACCGCTATCTTTATGAACTTGGAAATATCTACACTGCTCTCTGTATAAAATTGAAGTTATCTACACTGCTATCTCTATATACATGGAAAATCTACACTGCTATCTTTATAAACATGGAAATATCTACACTGCTATCTGTATAAACATGGAAATATCTTCACCGCTATCTGTATAAACATGGAAATATCTACACCGAAACCTGTATGAACATGGAAATATCTACACTGCCATCCGTACGAACATGGAAATATCTACACCGCCATCTGTAAGAACATGTAAATATCTACACCGCCATCTGTATGAACATGGAAATATCTACACCGCTAACTCTATGAACATGGAAAAATCTACACCGCTATCTGTATGAACATGGAAATATCTACACCGCTGTCTGTATGAACATGGAAATATCTACACCGCTATCTGTATGAACATGGAAATATCTACACCGCTATCTGTATGAACATGGAAATATCCACACCGCTATCTGTATGAACATGCAAATATCTACACAGCTATCTGTATATCAATGGAAATATCTACACTGCTATATCTATAAACATGGAAATAACTACGCTGCTATCTGTATAAACATGGAAATATCTACACTGCCATCTCTATGAACATGGAAATATCTACACCGCTATTTGTATGAACATGGAAATATCTACACCGCCATCTCTATGAACAGGGAAATATCTACACCGCCATTTGTATGAACATGGAAATATCTACACCGCCATCTGTATGAACATGGAAATATCTTCATCGCCGTCTGTATGAACATGGATATATGTACACCGGCATCTGGATGAAAATGGAAATATCTACACCGCTATCTGCATGAACATGGATATATCTACACATCTATATGAATATACATGGAAATATCTACACAGATTTCTCTGTAAGTGTGGAAATATCTACAGCGCTATCTCTATAAACTTCGAAATATCTACACCGCCATCTGTATGAACATGGAAATATCTACACCGCCATCTGTACGAACATGGACATATCTACACCGCCATCTGTATTAAGATGGAAATATCTACACCGCTATCTGTATAAACATGGAAATATCTGCCCAACTATCTGTATAAACATGGAAATATCCGCACCGCTATCTGTATAAACATGGAAATATCTACACTGCTATCTGCATAAACATGGAAATATCCACACCGCCATCTGTGTAAACATGGAAATGTCTACACCGCTCTCTGTGTAAACATGGAAATATCTACACCGCCATCTGTGTAAGCATGAAAATATCTACACCGCCATCCCTATAAACATGGAAATATCTACACCGCCATCTGTATGAACATGGAAATATCTACACCGCCATCTGTATAAACGTGGAAATATCTACACCGCTATCTGTATGAACTTGGAAATATCTACACTGCTCTCTGTATAAAATTGAAATTATCTACACCACTATCTCTATAAACATGGAAATATCTACAGTGCTATCTGTATAAACATGGAAATATCTACACCGCTATCTGTATAAACATGGAAATATCTTCACCGCTATCTGTATAAACATGGAAATATCTACAACCCTGTCTCTATAAACTTGGAAATAACTACACCACTATCTCTGTAAACATGGAAATATCTAGACCACCATCTCAATAAACATGGAAATATCTACACCACCATCTGTATAAACATGGAAATATCTATACTGCTATCTGCATAAACATGGAAATATCTCCACCGCCATCTCTAAGAACATGGAAATATCTACACCGCCATCTGTACGAACATGAAAATAGCTATACCGACAGCTGTGTGAACATGTAAATATCTACACCGCCATCTGTATGAACATAGAAATATCTACACCGCTAACTGTATGAACATGTAAATATCTACACGACTATCTGTATGAACATGGAAATATCTACACCGTTATCTGTATGAACATGGAAATATCTACACCGCTATCTGTATGAACATGTAAATATCTACACCGCTATCTGTAGGAAAATGGAAATATCTACACAGCTATCTGTATGAACATGCAAATATCTACACAGCTATCTGTATATCAATGGAAATACCTACACTGCTATCTCTATAAAAATGGAAATAACTACACTGCTATCTGTATAAACAGGGAAATATCTACACCGCCACCTGTATGAACATGGAAATATCTACACTGCCATCCATACAAACATGGAAATATCTACACAGCCATCTGTATGAACATGTAAATATCTACACCGCCATCTGTATGAACATGGAAATATCTACACCGCTAACTGTATGAACATGGAAATATCTACACCGCTATCTGTATGAACATGGAAATATCTACACCGCTATCTGTATGAACATGGAAATATCTACACCGCTATCTGTATGAACATGGAAATATCTACACCGCTATCTGTATGAACATGGAAATATCTAGACCGCTATCTGTATGAAAATGCAAATATCTACACAGCAATCTGTATATCAATGGAAATATCTACACTGCTATCTCTATAAACATGGAAGTAACTACACCGCTATCTGTATAAACATGGAAATATCTACACCGCCATCTCTATGAACAGGTAAATATCTACACAGCCATTTGTATGAACATGGAAATATCTACACCGCCATCTGTATGAACACGGAAATATCTTCACAGCCATCTGTATGAACATGGATATATGTGCACCGGCATCTGGATGAACAAGGAAATATCTACACCGCTATCTGCATTAACATGGAAATATCTACACAGCTATCTGAATATACTTGGAAATATCTACACAGATTTCTCTATAAATATGGAAATAACTACAGCGCTATCTCTATAAACTTCGAAATATCTACACCGCCATCTGTATGAACATGGAAATATCTACACCGCCATCTGTACGAACATGGACATATCTACACCGCCATCTGTATTAAGATGGAAATATCTACACCGCTATCTGTATAAACATGGAAATATCTGCCCAACTATCTGTATAAACATGGAAATATCCGCACTGCTATCTGTATAAACATGGAAATATCTACACTGCTATCTGCGAAAACATGGAAATATCCACACCGCTATCTGTGTAAACATGGAAATGTCTACACCGCTATCTGTGTAAACATGGAAATATCTACACCGCCATCTGTGTAAACATGAAAATTTCTACACCTCCATCCGTATAAACATGGAAATATCTACACCATCTGTATGAACATGGAAATATCTAGACCGCCATCTCTATAAACATGGAAATATCTACACCGCTATCTGTGTGAACTTGGAAATATCTGCACTGCTCTCTGTATAAAATTGAAATTATCTAAACCACTATCTCTATAAACATGGAAATATCTGCAATGCTATCTGTATAAACATGGAAATATCTACACCGCTATCTGTATAAACATGGAAATACCTTCACGGCTATCTGTATAAACATGGAAATATCTACAATGCTGTCTCTATAAACATGGAAATATCTACACTGCTATCTGCATAAACATGGAAATATCAACACCGCTATCTGTGTAAACATGGAAATGTCTACACCGCTATCTGTGTAAACATGGAAATATCTACACCGCCATCTGTGTAAACATGAAAATATCTACACCGCCATCCCAATAAACATGGAAATATCTACACCGTCCTCTGTATGAACATGGAAATATCTACACCGCCATCTGTATGAACATGGAAATATCTACAACGCCATCTCTATAAACGTGGAAATATCTACACCGATATCTGTATGAACTTGGAAATAACTACACTGCTCTCTGTATAAAATTGAAATTATCTACACCACTATCTCTATAAACATGGAAATATCTACACTGCTATCTGTATAAACATGGAAATATCTACACCGCTATCTGTATAAACATGAAAATATCTTCACCGCTATCTGTATAAACATGGAAATATCTACAACGCTGTCTCTATAAACTTGGAAATAACTACACCACTATCTCTGTAAACATCGAAATATCTACACCACCATCTGTATAAACGTGGAAATATCTATACCGCTATCTGCATAAACATGGAAATATCTACACCGCCATCTCTATGAACATGGAAATATCTACACCGCCATTGGTACGAACATGGAAATATCTATACCGCCATCTGTATGAACATGTAAATATCTACACCGCAAACTGTATGAACATGGAAATATCTACACAGCTAACTGTATGAACACGGACATATCTACACGGCTATCTGTATGAACATGGAAATATCTACACCTTTATCTGTATGAACACGGAAATATCTACACGGCTATATGTATGTACATGGAAATATCTACACCGCTATCTGTACGAACATGGAAATATCTACACCGCTTTCTGTATGAACATGCAAATTCCTACACAGCTATCTGTATATCAATGGAAATATCTACACTGCTATCTCTATAAACATGGAAATAACTACAATGCTATCTGTATAAACATGGAAATATCTACACCGCCACCTGTATGAACATGGAAATATCTACACTGCCATCCATACGAACATGGAAATATCTACACCGCCATCTGTAGGAACATGGAAATATCTACACAGCTATCTGTATGAACATGCAAATATCTACACAGCTATCTGTATATCAATGTAAATACCTACACTGCTATCTCTATAAAAATGGAAATAACTACACTGCTATCTGTATAAACAGGGAAATATCTACACCGCCACCTGTATGAACATGGAAATATCTACACTGCCATCCATACAAACATGGAAATATCTACACCGCCATCTGAATGAACATGTAAATATCTACATCGCCATCTGTATGAACATGGAAATATCTACACCGCTAACTGTATGAACATGGAAATATCTACACAGCTAACTGTATGAACACGGACATATCTACACGGCTATCTGTATGAACATGGAAATATCTACACCTTTATCTGTATGAACACGGAAATATCTACACGGCTATATGTATGTACATGGAAATATCTACACCGCTATCTGTACGAACATGGAAATATCTACACCGCTTTCTGTATGAACATGCAAATTCCTACACAGCTATCTGTATATCAATGGAAATATCTACACTGCTATCTCTATAAACATGGAAATAACTACAATGCTATCTGTATAAACATGGAAATATCTACACCGCCACCTGTATGAACATGGAAATATCTACACTGCCATCCATACGAACATGGAAATATCTACACCGCCATCTGTAGGAACATGGAAATATCTACACAGCTATCTGTATGAACATGCAAATATCTACACAGCTATCTGTATATCAATGTAAATACCTACACTGCTATCTCTATAAAAATGGAAATAACTACACTGCTATCTGTATAAACAGGGAAATATCTACACCGCCACCTGTATGAACATGGAAATATCTACACTGCCATCCATACAAACATGGAAATATCTACACCGCCATCTGAATGAACATGTAAATATCTACATCGCCATCTGTATGAACATGGAAATATCTACACCGCTAACTGTATGAACATGGAAATATCTACACCGCTATCTGTATGAACATGGAAATATCTACACCGCTATCTGTATGAACATGGAAATATCTACACCGCTATCTGTATGAACATGGAAATATCTACACCGCTATCTGTATGAACATGGAAATATCTAGACCGCTATCTGTATGAAAATGCAAATATCTACACAGCTATCTGTATATCAATGGAAATATCTACACTGCTATCTCTATAAACGTGGAAGTAACTACACCGCTATCTGTATAAACATGGAAATATCTACACCGCCATCTCCATGAACAGGTAAATATCTACACAGCCATTTGTATGAACATGGAAATATCTACACCGCCATCTGTATGAACACGGAAATATCTTCACAGCCATCTGTATGAACATGGATATATGTGCACCGGCATCTGGATGAACATGGAAATATCTACACCGCTATCTGCATGAACATGGAAATATCTACACAGCTATCTGAATATACTTGGAAATATCTACACAGATTTCTCTATAAATATGGAAATAACTACAGCGCTATCTCTATAAACTTCGAAATATCTACACCGCCATCTGTATGAACATGGAAATATCTACACCGCCATCTGTACGAACATGGACTTATCTACACCGCCATCTGTATTAAGATGGAAATATCTACACCGTTATCTGTATAAACATGGAAATATCTGCCCAACTATCTGTATAAACATGGAAATATCCGCACTACTATCTGTATAAACATGGAAATATCTACACTGCTATCTGCGAAAACATGGAAATATCCACACCGCTATCTGTGTAAACATGGAAATGTCTACACCGCTATCTGTGTAAACATGGAAATATCTACACCGCCATCTGTGTAAACATGAAAATTTCTACAGCTCCATCCGTATAAACATGGAAATATCTACACCGCCATCTGTATGAACATGGAAATATCTACACCGCCATCTCTATAAACATGGAAATATCTACACCGCTATCTGTATGAACTTGGAAATATCTACACTGCTCTCTGTATAAAATTGAAATTATCTAAACCACTATCTCTATAAACATGGAAATATCTGCAATGCTATCTGTATAAACATGGAAATATCTACACCGCTATCTGTATAAACATGGAAATACCTTCACGGCTATCTGTATAAACATGGAAATATCTACAATGCTGTCTCTATAAACATGGAAATATCTACACTGCTATCTGCATAAACATGGAAATATCAACACCGCTATCTGTGTAAACATGGAAATGTCTACACCGCTATCTGTGTAAACATGGAAATATCTACACCGCCATCTGTGTAAACATGAAAATATCTACACCGCCATCCCAATAAACATGGAAATATCTACACCGTCCTCTGTATGAACATGGAAATATCTACACCGCCATCTGTATGAACATGGAAATATCTACAACGCCATCTCTATAAACGTGGAAATATCTACACCGATATCTGTATGAACTTGGAAATAACTACACTGCTCTCTGTATAAAATTGAAATTATCTACACCACTATCTCTATAAACATGGAAATATCTACACTGCTATCTGTATAAACATGGAAATATCTACACCGCTATCTGTATAAACATGAAAATATCTTCACTGCTATCTGTATAAACATGGAAATATCTACAACGCTGTCTCTATAAACTTGGAAATAACTACACCACTATCTCTGTAAACATCGAAATATCTACACCACCATCTGTATAAACGTGGAAATATCTATACCGCTATCTGCATAAACATGGAAATATCTACACCGCCATCTCTATGAACATGGAAATATCTACACCGCCATCGGTACGAACATGGAAATATCTATACCGCCATCTGTATGAACATGTAAATATCTACACCGCAAACTGTATGAACATGGAAATATCTACACAGCTAACTGTATGAACACGGACATATCTACACGGCTATCTGTATGAACATGGAAATATCTACACCTTTATCTGTATGAACATGGAAATATCTACACGGCTATATGTATGTACATGGAAATATCTACACCGCTATCTGTACGAACATGGAAATATCTACACCGATTTCTGTATGAACATGCAAATACCTACACAGCTATCTGTATATCAATGGAAATATCTACACTGCTATCTCTATAAACATGGAAATATCTACACGGCTATATGTATGTACATGGAAATATCTACACCGCTATCTGTACGAACATGGAAATATCTACACCGCCATCTGTATGAACATGTAAATATCTTCACCACCATCTGTGTGAACATGGAAATATCTACACCGCTAAATGTATGAACATGGAAATGTCTACACCGCTATTGGAATGAACATGGAAATATCTATACCGCTATCTGTATGAACATGGAAATATCTACACCGCCATCTGTATGTACATGGAAATATCTACACCGCTATCTGTATTAACATGGAAATATCTACACCGCCATCTGTATGTACATGGAAATATCTACACCGCTATCTGTATGAACATGGAAATATCTACACCGCCGTCTGTATGAACATGTAAATATCTACACCGCCATCTGTATGAACATGGAAGTATCTACACCGCTAACTGTATGAACATGGAAATATCTACACCGCTATCTGTATGAACATGGAAATACCGACAACGCTATCTGTATGAACATGGAAATATCTACAACGCTATCTGTATGAACATGGAAATATCTACACCGCTATCTGTATGAACATGGAAATACCGACAACGCTATCTGTATGAACATGGAAATATCTGCATCGCCATCAGTATGAACATATAAATATCTACTCCGCCATCTGTATTAAGATGGAGATATCTACACCACTATCTGTATAAACATGGAAATATCTACACCGCTACCTGTATAAACATGGAAATATCAACACCACCATCTGTATGTACATGGAAATATCTACACCGCTATCTGTATGAACATGGAAATATTTACACCGCTATCTGTATGAACATGGAAATATCTACACCGCTATCTGTGTTAACATGCATACATCTTCACTGCTATCTGTATAAACATGGAAATATCTACACCGCTATCTGTATGAACATGGAAATATCTACACAGCAATCTGTTTGAACATGGAAATATCTACACCGCTATCTGCATGAAAATGGTAATATCTACACAGCTTTCTGCATATACATGGAAATATCTACAAAGCTCTTTCTTTACACATGGAAATATCTACACCGCAATATCTATAAACAGGGAAATATCTACACCACCATCTGTATGAACATGGAATTATCTGCTCCGCCATCTGTATGAACATATAAATATCTACACCGCCATCTGTATTAAGATGAAGATATCTACACCGCTCTCTGAATAAACATGGAAATATCAGCACCGCTATCTGTATGAACAAGGAAATATCTACACCGCTATCTCTATGAACATGGAAATATCTACACCGATATCTGTATGAACATGGAAATATCTTCACCGCCATCTGTATGAACATGGATATATCTACACAACCATCTGGATGAACATGGAAATATCAGCACCGCTGTCTGTATGAACATGGAAATATCTACACCGCTATCTGAACATGGAAATATCTACACCGCTATCTGTATTAACATGGAAATATCTTCACCGCCATCTGTATGAACATGGATATATCTACACAGCTATCTGGATGAACACGGAAATATCTACACCGCTATCTGTATGAACATGGAAATATCTACACCGCTATCTGTGTAAACATGCATATATCTTCACCGCTATCTGTATAAACATGGAAATATCTACACCGCTATCTGTATAAACATGGAAATATCTACACCGCTACCTGTATAAACATGGAAATATCAGCACCGCTATCTGTATGAACATGGAAATATCTACACAGCCATCTGGATGAACATGGAAATATCTACACCTCTATATGTATGAACATGGAAATAGCTACACCGCTATCTGTATGAACATGGAAATATCTACACTGCTATCTGCATGAACATGGAAGTATCTACACCGCTATCTCTATGAGCATGGAAATATCTTCACCGCCATATGTATGAACATGGATATATCTACACAGCCATCTGGATGAACATGGAAATATCTACACCGCTATCTGTATGAACATGGAAATATTTACACCACTATCTGTGTAAACATGCATACATCTTCACAGCTATCTGTATAAACATGGAAATATCTACACCGCTATCTGTATGAACATGGAAATATCTACACCGCTATCTGTTTGAACATGGAAATATCTACACCACTATCTGTATGAACACGGAAATATCTACAACACTATCTGCATGAAAATGGAAATATCTACACAGCTATCTGCATATACATGGAAATATCTACAAAGCTTTCTCCTTACACATGGAAATAACTACAACGCTATCTCTATAAACATGGAAATATCTACACCGCCATCTGTATGAACATGGAAATATCTGCACCGCCATCTGTATGAACATATAAATATCTGCACCGCCATCTGTATTAAGATGGAGATATCTACACCGCTATCTGTATAAACATGGAAATATCTACACCGCTATCTGTATAAACATGGAAATATCTACACCGCTATCTGTGTAAACATGGAAATATCTACACCGCTACCAGTATAAACATGGAAATATCAGCATCGCTATCTGTATGAACATGGAAATATCTACACCGCTATCTGTATGAACATGGAAATATCCACACCGATATCTGTATGAACATGGAAATATCTTCACTGCCATCTGTATGAACATTGATATATCTACACAGCCCTCTGGATGAACATGGAAATATCAGCACCGCAGTCTGTATGAACATGGAAATATCTACACCGCTATCTGTATGAACATGGAAATATCTACACCGCTATCTGTATTAGCATGGAAATATCTTCACCGCCATCTGTATGAACATGGATATATCTACACAGCCATCTGGATGAACATGATATTATCTACACCGCTATCTGTATGAACATGGAAATATCTACACCGCTATCTGTGTAAACATGCATATATCTTCACCGCTATCTGTATAAACATGGAAATATCTACACCACTATCTGTATAAACATGGAAATATCTACACCGCTACCTGTATAAACATGGAAATATCAGCACCGCTATCTGCATGAACAGGGAAATATCTACACAGCCATCTGGATGAACATGGAAATATCTATACCGCTATCTGTATGAACATGGAAATAGCTACACCGCTATCTGTATGAACATGGAAATATCTACACCACTAACTGTATGAACATGGAAATATCTACACCACTATCTGTATGAACATAGAAATATCTTCACCGCCATCTGTATGAACATGGATATATCTACACAGCCATCTGGATGAACATGGAAATACCTACACCTCTATATGTATGAACATGGAAATATCTACACCGCTATCTGTATGAACATGGAAATAACTACACCGCTATCTGTATGAAAATGGAAATATCTTCTCCGCCATCTGTATGAACATGGATATATCTACACTGCCATCTGGATGAACATGGAAATATCTACACCGCTATCCGTATGAACATGGAAATATCTACACGGCTATCTGTATGATCATGTGAATATCTACACCGCTATCTGTGTTATCATGCATACATCTTCACTGCTATGTGTATAAACATGGAAATATCTACACCGCTATCTGTATGAACATGGAAATATCTACACAGCTATCTGTTTGAACATGGAAATATCTACACCTCTATCTGCATGAAAATGGAAATATCTACACAGCTATCTGCATATACATGGAAATATCTACAAAGCTATTTCTTTACACATGGAAATATCTACACCGCAATCTCTACAAACATGGAAATATCTACACCGCCATCTGTATGAACATGAAAATATCTGCATAGCCATCTGTATGAAAATATAAATATCTACACCGCCATCTGTATTAAGATGGAGATATGTACACCGCTATCTGTATAAACATGGAAATATCTACACCGCTATCTGTATAAACATGGAAATATCAGCACCGCTATCTGTATGAACATGGAAATATCTACACAGCCATCTGGATGAACATGGAAATATCTACACCTCTATATGTATGAACATGGAAATAGCTACACCGATATCTGTATTAACATGGAAATATCTACACCGCTATCTGTATGAACATGGAAATATCTACACCACTATCTGTATGAACATGGAAATAGCTACACTGCTATCTGTATGAACATGGAAATACCTACACCGCTATCTGTATGAACATGGATATATCTACACCACTATCTGTATGAACATGGAAATATCTTCACCGCCATCTGTATGAACATGGATATATCTACACAGCCATCTGGATGAACATGGAAATATCTACACCGCTATCTGTATGAACTTGGAAATATCTACACAGCTATCTGGGTAAACATGGATACATCTTCACTGCTATCTGTATAAACATGGAAATATCTACACCACTATCTGTATGAACTTGGAAATATCTACACCGCTATCTCTTTGAACATGGAAATATCTACAACACTATCTGCATGAAAATGGAAATATCTACACAGCTATCTGCATATACATGGAAATATCTACAAAGCTTTCTCATTACACATGGAAATAACTACAACGCTATCTCTATAAACATGGAAATATCTACACCGCCATCTGTATGAACATGGAAATATCTGCACCGCCATCTGTATGAACATATAAATATCTGCACCGCCATCTGTATTAAGATGGAGATATCTACAACGCTATCTGTATAAACATGGAAATATCTACACCGCTATCTGTATAAACATGGAAATATCTACACCGCTATCTGTGTAAACATGGAAATATCTACACCGCTACCTGTATAAACATGGAAATATCAGCACCGCTATCTGTATGAACATGGAAATATCTACACAGCCATCTGGATGAACATGGAAATATCTATACCGCTATCTGTATGAACATGGAAATAGCTACACCGCTATCTGTATGAACATGGAAATATCTACACCACTAACTGTATGAACATGGAAATATCTACACCACTATCTGTATGAACATGGAAATATCTTCACCGCCATCTGTATGAACATGGATATATCTACACAGCCATCTGGATGAACATGGAAATACCTACACCTCTATATGTATGAACATGGAAATAGCTACACCGCTATCTGTATGAAAATGGAAATATCTACACCGCTATCTGTATGAACATGGAAGTATCTACACCACTATCTGTATGAACATGGAAATAACTTCACCGCCATATGTATGAACATGGATATATCTACACAGCCATCTGCATGAACATGGAAATATCTACACCGCTATCTGTATGAACATGGAAATATCTACACCACTATCTGTGTAAACATGCATACATCTTCACAGCTATCTGTACAAACATGGAAATATCAACACCGCTATCTGTATGAACATGGAAATATCTACACCACTATCTGTTTGAACATGAAAATATCTACAGAACTATCTGTATGAACATGGAAATAGCTACACAGCCATCTGGATGAACATAGAAATATCTACACCGCTATCTGTATGAACATGGAAATATCTCCACCGCTATCTGTATGAACATGGAAATATCTACACCGCTATCTGTACGAAAATGGAAATATCTTCTCCGCCATCTGTATGAACATGGATATATCTACACTGGAATCTGGATGAACATGGAAATATCTACACCGCTATCTGTATAAACATTGAAATATCTACACGGCTATCTGTATGATCATGTAAATATCAACACCGCTGTCTGTGTTAACATGCATACATCTTCAGTGCTATCTGTATAAACATGGAAATATCTACACCGCTATCTGTATGAACATGGAAATATCTACACAGCTATTTGTTTGAACATGGAAATATCTACACCGCTATCTGCATGAAAATGGAAATATCTACACAGCTATCTGCATATACATGGAAATATCTACAAAGCTATTTCTTTACACATGGAAATATCTACACCGCAATCTCTACAAACATGGAAATATCTACACCGCCATCAGTATGAACATGAAAATATCTGCACCGCCATCTGTATGAACATATAAATATCAACACCGCCATCTGTATTAAGATGGAGATATCTACACCGCTATCTGTATAAACATGGAAATATCTACACCGCTATCTGTATAAACATGGAAATATCTACACCGCTACCTGTATAAACATGGAAACATCAGCACCGCTATCTGTATGAACATGGAAATATCTACACAGCCATCTGGATGAACATGGAAATATCTACACAGCCATCTGTATGAACATGGAAATAGCTACACCGCTATCTGTATGAACATGGAAATATCTACACCGCTATCTGTATGAACATGGAAATATCTACACTACTATCTGTATGAACATGGAAATACCTTCACCGCCATCTGTATGAACATGGATATATCTACACAGCCATCTGGATGAACATGGAAATATCTACACCTCTATATGTATGAACATGGAAAAAGCTACACCGCTATCTGTATGAACATGGAAATATCTACACCGCTATCTGTATGAATATGGAAGTATCTACACCGCCATCTGTATGAACATGGAAATATCTTCACCGCCATATTTATGAACATGGATATATCTACACAGCCATCTGGATGAACATGGAAATATCTACACCGCTCTCTTTATGAACATGGAAATATCTACACCACTATCTGTGTAAACATGCATACACCTTCACAGCTATCTGTATAAACATGGAAATATCTACAACGCTATCTGTATGAACATGGAAATATCTACACCGCTATCTGTTTGAACATGGAAATACCTACACCACTATCTGTATGAACATGGAAATAGATACACAGCCATCTGGATGAACATTGAAATATCTACACCGCAATCTGTATGAACATGGAAATATCTACACCGCTATCTGTATGAACATGGAAATATCTACAACGCTATCTGTATGAACATGGAAATATCTTCACCGCCATCTGTATGAACATGGATATATCTACACTGCCATCTGGATGAACATGGAAATATCTACACCGCTATCTGTATGAACATGGAAATATCTACACCGCTATCTGTGTAAACATGCATACATCTTCACCGCTATCTGTATAAACATGGAAATATCTACACTGCTATCTGCATGAACATGGAAATATCTACACCGCTATCTGCATGAAAATGGAAATATCTACACAGCTATCTGCATATACATGGAAATATCTACAAAGCTATTTCTTTACACATGGAAATATCTACACCGCAATCTCTACAAACATGGAAATATCTACACCGCCATCAGTATGAACATGAAAATATCTGCACCGCCATCTGTATGAACATATAAATATCTACACCGCCATCTGTATTAAGATGGAGATATCTACACCGATATCTGTATAAACATGGAAATATCTACACCGCTATCTGTATAAACATGGAAATATCTACACCGCTACCTGTATAAACATGGAAACATCAGCACCGCTATCTGTATGAACATGGAAATATCTACACAGCCATCTGGATGAACATGGAAATATCTACACAGCCATCTGTATGAACATGGAAATAGCTACACCGCTATCTGTATGAACATGGAAATATCTACACCGCTATCTGTATGAACATGGAAATATCTACACTACTATCTGTATGAACATGGAAATACCTTCACCGCAATCTGTATGAACATGGATATATCTACACAGCCATCTGGATGAACATGGAAATATCTACACCTCTATATGTATGAACATGGAAAAAGCTACACCGCTATCTGTATGATCATGGAAATATCTAAACCGCTATCTGTATGAACATGGAAGTATCTACACCGCTATCTGTATGAACATGGAAATATCTTCACCGCCATATGTATGAACATGGATATATCTACACAGCCATCTGGATGAACATGGAAATATCTACACCGCTCTCTGTATGAACATGGAAATATCTACACCACTATCTGTGTAAACATGCATACATCTTCACAGCTATCTGTATAAACATGGAAATATCTACACCGCTATCTGTATGAACATGGAAATATCTACACCGCTATCTGTTTGAACATGGAAATACCTACACCACTATCTGTATGAACATGGAAATAGATACACAGCCATCTGGATGAACATTGAAATATCTACACCGCAATCTGTATGAACATGGAAATATCTACACCGCTATCTGTATGAACATGGAAATATCTACAACGCTATCTGTATGAACATGGAAATATCTTCACCGCCATCTGTATGAACATGGATATATCTACACTGCCATCTGGATGAACATGGAAATATCTACACCGCTATCTGTATGAACATGGAAATATCTACACCGCTATCTGTGTTAACATGCATACATCTTCACTGCTATCTGTATAAACATGGAAATATCTACACCGCTATCTGTATGAACATGGAAATAACTACACAGCTATCTGTTTGAACATGGAAATATCTACACCGCTATCTGCATGAAAATGGAAATATCTACACAGCTATCTGCATATACATGGAAATATCTACAAAGCTATTTCTTTACACATGGAAATATCTACACCGCTATCTCTACAAACATGCAAATATCTACACCGCCATCTGTATGAACATGGAAATATCTGCACCGCCATCTGTATGAACATGTAAATATCTACACCTCCATCTGTATTAAGATAGAGATATGTACACCGCTATCTGTATAAACATGGAAATATCTACACCGCTATCTGTATAAACATGGAAATATCTACACCGCTATCTGTATAAACATGGAAATATCCACACTGCTACCTGTATAAACATGGAAATATCAGCACCGCTATCTGTATGAACATGGAAATATCTACACCGCTATCTCTATGAACATGGAAATATCTACACCGATATCAGTATGAACATTGAAATATCTTCACCGCCATCTGTATGAACATGGATATATCTACACAGCCATCTGGATGAACATGGAAATATCAGCACCGCTGTCTGCATGAACATGGAAATATCTACACCGCTATCTGTTTGAACATGGAAATATCTACACCGATATCTGTATGAACATGGAAATATCTTCACCGCCATCTGTATGAACATGGATATATCTACACAGCCATCTTAATGAACATGGAATTATTTACACCGCTATCTGTATGAACATGGAAATATCTACACTGCTATCTGTATAAACCTGGAAATATCTACACCGCTACCTGTATAAACATGGAAATATCAGCACCGCTATCGGTATGAATATGGAAATATCTACACAGCCATCTGGATGAACATGGAGATATCTACACCGCTATCTGTATGAACATGGAAATAACTACACCGCTATCTGTATGAACATGGAAATATCTACACCGCTATCTGTATGAACATGGATATATCTACACCACTATCTGTATGAACATGGAAATATCTTCACCGCCATCTGTATGAACATGGATATATCTACACAGCCATCTGGATGAACATGGAAATATCTACACCTCTATATGTATGAACATGGAAATAGCTACACCTCTCTCTGTATGAACATGGAAATATCTAAACCGCTATCTGTATGAACATGGAAGTATCTACACCGCTATCTGTATGAACATGGAAATATCTACACCACTATCTGTATAAACATGGAAATATCTACACCGCTACCTGTATAAACGTGGAAATATCAGCACCGCTATCTGTATGAACATGGAAATATCTACACCGCTATCTCTATGAACATGGAAATATCTACACCGATATCTGTATGAACATGGAAATATCTTCACCGCCATCTGTATGAACATGGATATATCTACACAGCCATCTGGATGAACAAGGAAATATCAGCACCGCTGTCTGTATGAACATGGAAATATCTACACCGCTATATGTATGAACATGGAAATATCTACACCAGTCTCTGTGTAAACATGCATACATCTTCACAGCTATCTGTATAAACATGGAAATATCTACACCGCTATCTGTTTGAACATGGAAATATCTACACCACTGTATGTATGAACATGGAAATAGCTACACAGCCATCTGGATGAACATAGAAATATCTACACCGCTATCTGTATGAACAAGGAAATATCTACACCGCTATCTGTATGAACATGGAAATATCTACACCGCTATCTGTATGAAAATGGAAATATCTTCACCGCCATCTGTATGAACATGGATATATCTACACTGCCATCTGGATGAACATGGAAATATCTACACCGCTATCTGTATGAACATGGAAATATCTACACCGCTATCTGTGTAAACATGCATACATCTTCACCGCTATCTGTATAAACATGGAAATATCTACACCGCTATCTGTATGAACATGGAAATATCTACACCGCTATCTGTATGAACATGGAAATATCTACACAGCTATCTGTTTGAACATGGAAATATCTACACCGCTATCTGCATGAAAATGGAAATATCTACACATCTATCTGCATATACATGGAAATATCTGCAAAGCTATTTCTTTACACATGGAAATATCTACACCGCAATCTCTACAAACATGGAAATATCTACACCGCCATCTGTATGAACATGGAAATATCTGCACCGCCATCTGTATGAACATATAAATATCTACACCGCCATCTTTATTAAAATGGAGATATGTACACCGCTATCTGTATAAACATGGAAATATCTACACCGCTATCTGTATAAACATGGAAATATCTACACCGCTATCTGTATAAACATGGAAATATCTACACCGCTACCTGTATAAACATGGAAATATCAGCACCGCTATCTGTATAAACATGGAAATATCTACACCGCTATGTCTATGAACATGGAAATATCTACACCGATATCAGTATGAACATGGAAATATCTTCACCGCCCTCTGTATGAACATGGATATATCTACACAGCCATCTGGATGAACATGGAAATATCAGCACCGCTGTCTGCATGAACATGGAAATATCTACACCGCTATCTGTATGAACATGGAAATATCTACACCGATATCTGTATGAACATGGAAATATCCTCACCGCCATCTGTATGAACATAGATATATCTACACAGCCATCTGGATGAACATGGATATATCTACACCGCTATCTGTATGAACATGGAAATATCTACACCGCAATCTGTGTAAACATGCATACATCTTCACCGCTATCTGTATAAACATGGAAATATCTACACCGCTATCTGTATAAACATGGAAATATCTACAGCGCTACCTGTATAAACATGGAAATATCAGCACCGCTATCTGTATGAACATGGAAATATCTACACCGCTATCTGTATGAACATGGAAATATCTACACAGCTGTCTGTATATCAATGGAAATATCTGCACTGCTATCTCTATAAACATGGAAATAACTACACTGCTATCTGTATAAACATGGAAATATCTACACCGCCATCTCTATGAACATGGTAATATCTACACCGCCATTGGTATGAACATGGAAATATCTACACCGCCATCTCAATGAACATGGAAATATCTACACCACCATTTGTATGAACATGGAAATATGTACACTGCCATTCGTACGACCTTGAAATATCTACACCGCCATCTGTGTGAACATGTAAATATCTACACCGCCATCTGTATGAACATGGAAATATCCACACCGCTATTGGTATGAACATGGAAATATCTACACTCTTATCTGTATGAACATGGAAATACCTACACCGCTATGTGTATGAACATGGAAATATCTACACCGCTATCTGTATGAACATGGAAATATCTACACCGCTATCTGTATGAACATGGAAATATCTACACCGCTATCTGTTTGAACATGCAAATATCTACACAGCA
The DNA here is from genome assembly GCF_029281585.2 of Gorilla gorilla gorilla. Taxonomy (NCBI): domain Eukaryota; kingdom Metazoa; phylum Chordata; class Mammalia; order Primates; family Hominidae; genus Gorilla; species Gorilla gorilla. The sequence continues at coordinate 213,520,955 of NC_086017.1, read as the reverse complement.
ATCTCTATATCAATGGAAATATCTACACTGCTATCTCTATAAACATGGAAATAACTACACTGCTATCTGTATAAACATGGAAATATCTACAGTGCCATCTCTATGAACATGGAAATATCTACACCGCCATTTGTATGAACTCGGAAATATCTACACCGCCATCTCTATGAACATGGAAATATCTACACCGCCATTTGTATGAACATGGAAATATCTACACCGCCATCTGTATGAACATGGATATATCTACACCGGCATCTAGATGAACATGGAAATATCTACACCGCTATCTGCATGAACATGGTAATAACTACACAGCTATCTGCATATACATGGAAATATCTACACAGATTTCTCTATAAATATGGAAATAACTACAGCGCTATCTCTGTAAACTTCGAAATATCTACACCGCCATCTGTATTAACATGGAAATATCTACACCCCCATCTGTACAAACATGGACATATCAACAAAGCCGTCTGTATTAAGTTGGATATATCTACACCGTTATCTGTATAAACATGGAAATATCTGCCCATCTATCTGTATAAACATGGAAATATCCGCACTGCTATCTGTATAAAAATGGAAATATCATCACCACTATCTGCATAAACATGGAAATATCCACACCGCTATCTGTGTAAACATGAAAATATCTACACTGCCATCTCTATAAACATGGAAATATCTACACAGCTATCTGCATATACATGGAAATATCTACACAGATTTCTCTATAAATATGGAAATAACTACAGCGCTATGTCTATAAACTTCGAAATATCTACACCGCTATCTATATGAACATGGAAATATCTACACCGCCATCTGTACGAACATGGACATATCTACACCGCCATCTGTATTAAGATGGAAATATCTACACCGCCATCTCTATAAACGTGGAAATATCTACAACGCGGTCTCTATAAACTTGGAAATAACTACACCACTATCTCTAAAAACATGGAAATATCTAGACCGCCATCTCTATAAACATGGAAATATCTACACCACCATCTGTATAAACATGGAAATATCTATACCGCTCTCTGCATAAACATGGACATATCTACACCGCCATCTCTATGAAGATGGAAATATCTACACCGCCATCTGTACGAACATGGAAATATCTACACCGCCATCTGTATGAACATGTAAATATGTACACCGCCATCTGTATGAACATGGAAATATCTACACCGCTAACTGTTTGAACATGGAAATATCTACACCGCTATCTGAATGAAGATGGAAATATCTACACCCCCATCTGTACAAACATGGACATATCAACAAAGCCATCTGTATTAAGTTGGATATATCTACACCGTTATCTGTATAAACATGGAAATATCTGCCCATCTATCTGTATAAACATGGAAATATCCGCACTGCTATCTGTATGAAAATGGAAATATCTACACCGCCATCTCTATAAACGTGGAAATATCTAAACTGCTATCTGTATGAACTTGGAAATATCTACACTGCTGTCTGTATAAAATTGAAATTATGTACACCACTATCTCTATAAACATGGAAATATCTACACTGCTATCTGTATAAACATGGAAATATCTACACCGCTATCTGTATAAACATGGAAATATCATCACCGCTATCTGTATAAACATGGAAATATCTACAACGCGGTCTCTATAAACTTGGAAATAACTACACCACTATCTCTAAAAACATGGAAATATCTAGACCGCCATCTCTATAAACATGGAAATATCTACACCACCATCTCTATAAACATGGAAATATCTATACCGCTCTCTGCATAAACATGGACATATCTACACCACCATCTCTATGAAGATGGAAATATCTACACCGCCATCTGTACGAACATGGAAATATCTACACCGCCATCTGTATGAACATGTAAATATGTACACCGCCATCTGTATGAACATGGAAATATCTACACCGCTAACTGTTTGAACATGGAAATATCTACACCGCTATCTGAATGAAGATGGAAATATCTACACCGTTATCTGTATGAACATGGAAATATCTACACTGCCATCCGCACGAACATGGAAATATCTACACCGCCATCTGTATGAACATGTAAATATGTACACCACCACCTGTATGAACATGGAAATATCTACACCGCCATCTCTCTATAAATGTGGAAATATCTACACTGCTGTCTGTATGAACTTGGAAATATCTACACCGCTATCTGTATAAACATGGAAATATCTGCCCAACTATCTGTATAAACATGGAAATATCTACACTTCTATCTGCAAAAATATGGAAATATCCACACCGCTATCTGTGTAAACATGGAAATGTCTACACCGCTATCTGTTTAAACATGGAAATATCTACACCGCTATCTGTGTAAACATGAAAATATCTACACCGCCATCCCCATATACATGGAAATATCTACACCGCCATCTGTATGAGCATGGAAATAACTACACCGCCATCTCTATAAAGGTGGAAATATCTACACCGCTATCTTTATGAACTTGGAAATATCTACACTGCTCTCTGTATAAAATTGAAATTATCTACACCACTATCTCTATAAACATGGAAATATCTACACTGCTATCTGTATAAACATGGAAATATCTACACCGCTATCAGTATAAACATGGAAATATCTTCACCGCTATCTGTATAAACATGGAAATATCTACAACGCTGTCTCTATAAACTTGGAAATAACTACAACAGTATCTCTATAAACATGGAAATATGTAGACCGCCATCTCTATAAACATGGAAATGTCTACAAAACCATCTGTATAAAGATGGAATTATCTATACCGCTCTCTGCATAAACATGGAAATATCTACACCGCCATCTCTATGAACATGGAAATATCTACACCGCCATCTGTACGAACATGGAAATATCTACACCGCCATCTGTATGAACATGTAAATATCTACACCGCCATCTGTATGAACATGGAAATATCTACACCGATAACTGTATGAACATGGAAATATCTACACCGCTATCTGTATGAACATGGAAATATCTACACAGCTATCTGTATATCAATGGAAATATCTATACTGCTATCTCTATAAACATGGAAATAACTACACTGCTATCTGTACAAACAGGGAAATATCTACACCGCCACCTGTATGAACATGGAAATATCTACACTGCCATCCGTACGAACATGGAAATATCTACACCGCCATCTGTATGAACATGGATATATCTACACAGCCATCTGGATGAACATGGAAATATCTACACCTCTATATGTATGAACATGGAAATATCTAGACCGCTATCTGTATGAAAATGCAAATATCTACACAGCTATCTGTATATCAATGGAAATATCTACACTGCCATCTCTATAAACATGGAAGTAACTACACCGCTATCTGTATAAACATGGAAATATCTACACCGCCATCTCTATGAACAGGTAAATATCTACACAGCCATTTGTATGAACATGGAAATGTCTACACCGCCATCTGTATGAACACGGAAATATCTTCACAGCCATCTGTATGAACATGGATATATGTGCACCGGAATCTGGATGAACATGGAAATATCTACACCGCTATCTGCATGAACATGGAAATATCTACACAGCTATCTGAATATACTTGGAAATATCTACACAGATTTCTCTATAAATATGGAAATAACTACAGCGCTATCTCTATAAACTTCGAAATATCTACACCGCCATCTGTATGAACATGGAAATATCTTCACCGCCATCTGTACGAACATGGACATATCTACACCGCCATCTGTATTAAGATGGAAATATCTACACCGCTATCTGTATAAACATGGAAATATCTGCCAAACTATCTGTATAAACATGGAAATATCCGCACTGCTATCTGTATAAACATGGAAATATCTACACTGCTATCTGCGAAAACATGGAAATATCCACACCGCTATCTGTGTAAACATGGAAATGTCTACACCGCTATCTGTGTAAACATGGAAATATCTACACCGCCATCTGTGTAAACATGAAAATTTCTACAGCTCCATCCGTATAAACATGGAAATATCTACACCGCCATCTGTATGAACATGGAAATATCTACACCGCCATCTCTATAAACATGGAAATATCTACACCGCTATCTGTATGAACTTGGAAATATCTACACTGCTCTCTGTATAAAATTGAAATTATCTAAACCACTATCTCTATAAACATGGAAATATCTGCAATGCTATCTGTATAAACATGGAAATATCTACACCGCTATCTCTATAAACATGGAAATACCTTCACGGCTATCTGTATAAACATGGAAATATCTACAATGCTGTCTCTATAAACATGGAAATATCTACACTGCTATCTGCATAAACATGGAAATATCAACACCGCTATCTGTGTAAACATGGAAATGTCTACACCGCTATCTGTGTAAACATGAAAATATCTACACCGCCATCCCAATAAACATGGAAATATCTACACCGTCCTCTGTATGAACATGGAAATATCTACACCGATATCTGTATGAACTTGGAAATAACTACACTGCTCTCTGTATAAAATTGAAGTTATCTACACTGCTATCTCTATAAACATGGAAATATCTACACTGCTATCTTTATATACATGGAAATATCTACACTGCTATCTGTATAAACATGGAAATATCTTCACCGCTATCTGTATAAACATGGAAATATCTACACCGAAACCTGTATGAACATGGAAATATCTACACTGCCATCCGTACGAACATGGAAATATCTACACCGCCATCTGTAAGAACATGTAAATATCTACACCGCCATCTGTATGAACATGGAAATATCTACACCGCTAACTTTATGAACATGGAAAAATCTACACCGCTATCTGCATGAACATGGAAATATCTACACCGCTGTCTGTATGAACATGGAAATATCTACACCGCTATCTGTATGAACATGGAAATATCTACACCGCTATCTGTATGAACATGGAAATATCCACACCGCTATCTGTATGAACATGCAAATATCTACACAGCTATCTGAATATCAATGGAAATATCTACACTGCTATCTCTATAAACATGGAAATAACTACGCTGCTATCTGTATAAACATGGAAATATCTACACCGCCATCTCTATGAACATGGAAATATCTACACCGCTATTTGAATGAACATGGAAATATCTACACCGCCATCTCTATGAACAGGGAAATATCTACACCGCCATTTGTATGAACATGGAAATATCTACACCGCCATCTGTATGAACATGGAAATATCTTCATCGCCGTCTGTATGAACATGGATATATGTACACCGGCATCTGGATGAACATGGAAATATCTACACCGCTATCTGCATGAACATGGATATATCTACACATCTATATGAATATGCATGGAAATATCTACACAGATTTCTCTGTAAGTGTGGAAATATCTACAGCGCTATCTCTATAAACTTCGAAATATCTACACCGCCATCTGTATGAACATTGAAATATCTACACCGCCATCTGTACGAACATGGACATACCTACACCGCCATCTGTATTAAGATGGAAATATCTACACCGCTATCTGTATAAACATGGAAATATCTGCCCAACTATCTGTATAAACATGGAAATATCCGCACCGCTATCTGTATAAACATGGAAATATCTACAATGCTATCTGTATAAACATGGAAATATCTACACCGCTATCTGTATAAACATGGAAATACCTTCACGGCTATCTGTATAAACATGGAAATATCTACAATGCTGTCTCTATAAACATGGAAATATCTACACTGCTATCTGCATAAACATGGAAATATCAACACCGCTATCTGTGTAAACATGGAAATGTCTACACCGCTATCTGTGTAAACATGGAAATATCTACACCGCCATCTGTGTAAACATGAAAATATCTACACCGCCATCCCAATAAACATGGAAATATCTACACCGTCCTCTGTATGAACATGGAAATATCTACACCGCCATCTGTATGAACATGGAAATATCTACAACGCCATCTCTATAAACGTGGAAATATCTACACCGATATCTGTATGAACTTGGAAATAACTACACTGCTCTCTGTATAAAATTGAAATTATCTACACCACTATCTCTATAAACATGGAAATATCTACACTGCTATCTGTATAAACATGGAAATATCTACACCGCCACCTGTATGAACATGGAAATATCTACACTGCCATCTGAATGAACATGGAAATATCTACACCGCCATCTGTATGAACATGGAAATATCTACACCGCTAACTGTAAGAACATGGAAATACCTACACCGCTATCTGTATGAACATGCAAATATCTACACCGGCATCTGGATGAACATGGAAATATCTACACCGCTATCTGCATGAACATGGAAATATCTACACAGCTATCTGCATATACATGGAAATATCTACACAGATTTCTCTATAAATATGGAAATAACTACAGCGCTATGTCTATAAACTTCGAAATATCTACACCGCCATCTATATGAACATGGAAATATCTACACCGCCATCTGTACGAACATGGACATATCTACACCGCCATCTGTATTAAGATGGAAATATCTACACCGCTATCTTTATAAACATGGAAATATCTGCACCACTATCTGTATAAACATGGAAATACCCGCACCGCTATCTGTATAAACATGGAAATATCTACACCGCTATCTGCATAAACATGGAAATATCCGCACCGCTATCTGTATAAACATGGAAATATCTACACCGCTGTCTGCATAAACATGGAAATATCCACACCGCTAACTCTGTAAACATTGAAATGTCTACACCACTATCTGTGTAAACATGGAAAATCTACACCGCCATCTGTATGAAAATGGAAATATCTACACCGCCATCTCTATAAACGTGGAAATATCTAAACTGCTATCTGTATGAACTTGGAAATATCTACACTGCTGTCTGTATAAAATTGAAATTATCTACACCACTATCTCTATAAACATGGAAATATCTACACTGCTATCTGTATAAACATGGAAATATCTACACCGCTATCTGTATAAACATGGAAATATCTTCACCGCTATCTGTATAAACATGGAAATATCTACAACGCGGTCTCTATAAACTTGGAAATAACTACACCACTATCTCTAAAAACATGGAAATATCTAGACCGCCATCTCTATAAACATGGAAATATCTACACCACCATCTGTATAAACATGGAAATATCTATACCGCTCTCTGCATAAACATGGACATATCTACACCGCCATCTCTATGAAGATGGAAATATCTACACCGCCATCTGTACGAACATGGAAATATCTACACCGCCATCTGTATGAACATGTAAATATGTACACCGCCATCTGTATGAACATGGAAATATCTACACCGCTAACTGTTTGAACATGGAAATATCTACACCGCTATCTGAATGAAGATGGAAATATCTACACCGTTATCTGTATGAACATGGAAATATCTACACTGCCATCCGCACGAACATGGAAATATCTACACCGCCATCTGTATGAACATGTAAATATGTACACCGCCATCTGTATGATCATGGAAATATCTACACCGCTAATTGTATGAACATGGAAAAATCTACACCGCTATCTGTATGAACATGGAAATATCTACACCGCTATCTGTGTGAACATGGAAATATCTACACCGCTATCTGTATGAACATGGAAATATCCACACCGCCCTCTGTATGAACATGGAAATATCTACACCGCTATCTGTATGAACATGCAAATATCTACACACCTATCTGTATATCAATGGAAATTCGTACACTACTATCTCTGTAAACATGGAAATAACTACACTGCTATCTGTATAAACATGGAAATATCTACACCGCCATCTCTATGAACATGGAAATATCTACACAGCCATTTGTATGAACAAGGAAATATGTACACGCCATCTCAATGAACATGGAAATATCTACACCACCATTTGTATGAACATGGAAATATCTACACCGCCATCTGTATGAACATGGAAATATCTTCACCGCCATCTGTATGAGCATGGATATATCTACACCGGCATCTGGATGAACATGGAAATATCTACACCGCTATCTGTATGAACATGGAAATATCTACACCGTTATCTGTATGAACATGGAAATATCTACACCGCTATCTTTAGGAACTTGGAAATATCTACACCGCTATCTGTATGAACATGGAAATATCTACACCGCTATCTGTATGAACATGCAAATATCTACACAGCTATCTGTATATCAATGGAAATATCTACACTGCTATCTCTTTAAACATGGAAATAACTACACTGCTATCTGTATAAACATGGAAATATCTACGCCGCCACCAGTATCAACATGGAAATAACTACACTGCCATCCATACGAACATGGAAATATCTACACCGCCATCTGTATGAACATGGAAATATCTACACCGCCATCTGTATGAACATGTAAATATCTACACCACTATCTGTATGAACATGGATATATCTACACCGCTAACTGTATGAACATGGAAATATCTACACCGCCATCTGTATGAACATGGAACTATCTACACCGTCATCTGTATGAACATGGAAATATCTACACCGCTATCTGAATGAACATGGAAATATCTACACCGTTATGTGTATGAACATGGAAATATCTACACTGCCATCCGCACGAACATGGAAATATCTACACCGCCATCTGTATGAACATGTAAATATGTACACCGCCATCTGTATGATCATGGAAATATCTACACCGCTAATGGTATGAACATGGAAATATCTACACCGCTATCTGCAAAAACATGGAAATATCTACACCGCTATCTGCATAAACATGGAAATATCTACACCGCCATCTCTATGAACATGGAAATATCTACACCGCCATCTGTATGAACATGGAAATATCTACACCGCTAACTGTATGAACATGGAAATATCTACACCACTATCTGTATGAACATGGAAATACCTACACAGCTGTCTGTACGAACATGGAAATATCTACACCGCTATCTGCATGAACATGCAAATATCTACACCGCTATCTGTATAAACATGGAAATAACTACATTGCTATCTGTATAAACATGGAAATATCTACACCCCCATCTCTATGAACATGGAAATATCTAGACCGCCATTTGTATGAACACGGAAATATCTACACCGCCATCTCTATGAAGATGGAAATATCTACACCGCCGTTTGTATGAACATGGAAATATCTACACCGCCATCTATATGAACATGGAAATATCTACACCGCTTTCTGTATGAACATCGAAATATCTACACCGCTATCTGTACGAACATGGAAATATCTACACCGCTATCTGTACGAAGATGGAAATATCTACACCGCTATCTGTACGAACATGGAAATATCTACACCGCTATCTGTATGAACATGCAAATATCTACAAAGTTATCTGTATATCAATGGAAATATCTACACTGCTATCTCTATACACATGGAAATAACTACATTGTTATCTGTATAAACATGGAAATATCTACACCGGCACCTGTATGAACATGGAAATATCTACAATGCCATCGGTACGAAAATGGAAATATCAGCACCGCCATCTGTATGAACATGTAAATATCTACACCACCATCTGTACGAACATGGAAATATCTACACTGCTAACTGTATGGACATGGAAATATCCACACCGCTATTGGTATGGACATGGAAATATCTACACCGCTATCTGTATGAACATGGAAATATCTACACCGCTATCTGTATGAACATAGAAATATCTACCGCGCTATTTGTATGAAGATGGAAATATCTACACCGCTATCTGTATGAACATGCAAATATCTACCCAGCTATCTGTATAAAATTGAAATTATCTACACCGCTATCTCTATAAACATTGAAATAACTACACTGCTATCTGTATAAACATGGAAATATCTACAACGCCATCTCTATGAACATGGAAATATCTACACCGCCATTTGTATGAACATGGAAATATCTTCACCGCCATCTCTATGAACATGGAAATATCTACACCGCCATTTGTATGAACATGGATATATCTACACCGGCATCTGGATGAACATGGAAATATCTACACCGCTATGTGCATGAACATGGAAATATCTACAGAGCTGTCTGCATATTCATGGAAATATCTACACAGATTTCTCTATAAATATGGAAATAACTACAGCGCTGTCTCTATAAACTTCGAAATATCTACACCGCCATCTGTATGAACATGGAAATATCTACACCGCCATCTGTACGAAAATGGACATATCTACACCGCCATCTGTATTAAGATGGAAATACCTACACCGCTATCTGTATAAACTTGGAAATATCTGCCCAACTATCTGTATAAACATGGAAATATCCGCACCGCTATCTTTATAAACATGGAAATATCTTCACCGCTATGTGTGTAAACATGGAAATGTCTACAGCGCTATCTGTGTAAACATGGAAATATCTACACCGCCATCTGTGTAAACATGAAAATATCTTCACCGCCATCTCTATAAACATGGAAATATCTACACCGCCATCAGTATGAACATGGAAATATCTACACCGCCATCTCTATAAACGTGGAAATATCTACACCGCTAAGTGTACGAACTTGGAAATATCTACACTGCTCTCGGTATAAAATTGAAATTATCTACAGCACTATCTCTATAAACATGGAAATATCTACAATGCTATCTGTATAAACATGGAAATATCTACACCGCTATGTGTATAAACATGGAAATATCTTCACCGCTATCTGTATAAACATGGAAATATCTACAACGCTGTCTCTATAAACTTGGAAATAACTACACCACTATCTCTATAAACATGGAAATATCTACACCGCTAACTGTATGAACATGGAAATATCTACACCGCTATCTGTATGAACATGGAAATATCTACACCGCTATCTGTATGAACATGGAAATATCTACACTGCCATCTGTATGAACATGTAAATATCTACACCGCCATCTGTATGAGCATGGAAATATCTACACCGCTAACTGTATGAACATGGAAATATCTACACCGCTATCTGTATGAACATGCAAATATCTACACCGTTTTCTGTATGAACATGGAAATATCTACACCGCCATCTGTATGAACATGTAAATATCTACACCGCCATCTGTATGAACATGTAAATATCTACACCGCCATCTGTATGAACATGGAAATATCTACACTGCTATCTGTATGAACATGGAAATAACTACACTGCTATCTGTATGAAGATGGAAATATCTACACCGCTATCTGTATGAACATGGAAATATCTACACCGCTATCTGTATGAACATTCAAATATCTACACAGCTATCTGTATATGAATGAAAATATCCACACTGCTATCCCTATAAACATGGAAATAACTACACTGCTATCTGTATAAATATGGAAATATCTACACCGCCATCTCTATGAACATGGAAATATCTACACTGCCATCTGTATGAACATGGAAATATCTACACCGCCATCTCTATGAACATGGAAATATCTACACCGCCATTTGTATGAACATGGAATTATCTACACCACCATCTGTATGAACATGGAAATATCTTCAACTCCATCTGTATGAAGATGGATATATGTACAGCGGCATCTGGATGAACATGGAAATAACTACACCACTATCTGCATGAACATGGAAATATCTACACAGCTATCTGAATATACATGGAAATATCTACTGAGATTTCTCTATCAATATGGAAATAACTACAGCGCTATCTCTATAAACTTCGAAATATCTACACCGCCATCTGTATGAACATGGAAAAATCTACACCGCCATCTATACAAACATGGACATATCTACACCGCCATCTGTATTAAGATGGAAATATCTACACCGCTATCTGTATAAACATGGAAATATCTGCCCAACTATTTGAATAAACATGGAAATATCCACACCGCTATCTGTGTAAACATGGAAATGTCTACACCGCTATCTGTGTAAACATGGAAATATCTACACCGCCATCTGTGTAAACATGAAAATATCTACACCGCCATCCCTATAAACATGGAAATATCTGCACTGCCATCTGTATGAACATGGAAATATCTACACCGCTAAGTGTACGAACTTGGAAATATCTACACTGCTCTCGGTATAAAATTGAAATTATCTACACCACTATCTCTATAAACATGGAAATATCTACATGGCTATCTGTATAAACATGGAAATATCTACACCGCTATGTGTATAAACATGGAAATATCTTCACCGCTATCTGTATAAACATGGAAATATCTACAACGCTGTCTCTATAAACTTGGAAATAACTACACCACTATCTCTATAAACATGGAAATATCTACACCGCTAACTGTATGAACATGGAAATATCTACACCGCTATCTGTATGAACATGGAAATATCTACACCGCTATCTGTATGAACATGGAAATATCTACACTGCCATCTGTATGAACATGTAAATATCTACACCGCCATCTGTATGAGCATGGAAATATCTACACCGCTAACTGTATGAACATGGAAATATCTACACCGCTATCTGTATGAACATGCAAATATCTACACCGTTTTCTGTATGAACATGGAAATATCTACACCGCTATCTGTACGAACATGGAAATATCTACACCGCTATCTGTATGAACATGCAAATATCTACACAGCTATCTGTATATCAATGGAAATACCTACACTGCTATCTCTATAAACATGGAAATAACTACACTACTATCTGTATAAACAGGGAAATACCTACACCGCCACCTGTATGAACATGGAAATATCAAGACTGCCATCCGTACGAACATGGAAATATCTACACCGCCATCTGTATGAACATGTAAATATCTACACCGCCATCTGTATGAACATGGAAATATCTACACCGCTAACTGTATGAACATGGAAATATCTACACCGCTATTGGTATGAACATGGAAATATCTACACCGCTATCTGTATGAACATGGAAATATCTACACCGCCATCTGTATGAACATGGAAATATCTACACCGCCATCTGTATGAACATGTAAATATCTACACCGCCATCTGTATGAACATGTAAATATCTACACCGCCATCTGTATGAACATGGAAATATCTACACTGCTAACTGTATGAACATGGAAATAACTACACCGCTATCTGTATGAAGATGGAAATATCTACACCGCTATCTGTATGAACATGGAAATATCTACACCGCTATCTGTATGAACATTCAAATATCTACACAGCTATCTGTATATGAATGAAAATATCCACACTGCTATCCCTATAAACATGGAAATAACTACACTACTATCTGTATAAATATGGAAATATCTACACCGCCATCTGTATGAACATGGAAATATCTACACCGCCATCTGTATGAACATGTAAATATCTACACCACTATCTGTATGAACATGGATATATCTACACCGCTAACTGTATGAACATGGAAATATCTACACCGCCATCTGTATGAACATGGAACTATCTACACCGTCATCTGTATGAACATGGAAATATCTACACCGCTATCTGAATGAACATGGAAATATCTACACCGTTATGTGTATGAACATGGAAATATCTACACTGCCATCCGCACGAACATGGAAATATCTACACCGCCATCTGTATGAACATGTAAATATGTACACCGCCATCTGTATGATCATGGAAATATCTACACCGCTAATGGTATGAACATGGAAATATCTACACCGCTATCTGCAAAAACATGGAAATATCTACACCGCTATCTGCATAAACATGGAAATATCTACACCGCCATCTCTATGAACATGGAAATATCTACACCGCCATCTGTATGAACATGGAAATATCTACACCGCTAACTGTATGAACATGGAAATATCTACACCACTATCTGTATGAACATGGAAATACCTACACAGCTGTCTGTACGAACATGGAAATATCTACACCGCTATCTGCATGAACATGCAAATATCTACACCGCTATCTGTATAAACATGGAAATAACTACATTGCTATCTGTATAAACATGGAAATATCTACACCCCCATCTCTATGAACATGGAAATATCTAGACCGCCATTTGTATGAACACGGAAATATCTACACCGCCATCTCTATGAAGATGGAAATATCTACACCGCCGTTTGTATGAACATGGAAATATCTACACCGCCATCTATATGAACATGGAAATATCTACACCGCTTTCTGTATGAACATCGAAATATCTACACCGCTATCTGTACGAACATGGAAATATCTACACCGCTATCTGTACGAACATGGAAATATCTACACCGCTATCTGTACGAACATGGAAATATCTACACCGCTATCTGTATGAACATGCAAATATCTACAAAGTTATCTGTATATCAATGGAAATATCTACACTGCTATCTCTATACACATGGAAATAACTACATTGTTATCTGTATAAACATGGAAATATCTACACCGGCACCTGTATGAACATGGAAATATCTACAATGCCATCGGTACGAAAATGGAAATATCAGCACCGCCATCTGTATGAACATGTAAATATCTACACCACCATCTGTACGAACATGGAAATATCTACACTGCTAACTGTATGGACATGGAAATATCCACACCGCTATTGGTATGGACATGGAAATATCTACACCGCTATCTGTATGAACATGGAAATATCTACACCGCTATCTGTATGAACATAGAAATATCTACCGCGCTATTTGTATGAAGATGGAAATATCTACACCGCTATCTGTATGAACATGCAAATATCTACCCAGCTATCTGTATAAAATTGAAATTATCTACACCGCTATCTCTATAAACATTGAAATAACTACACTGCTATCTGTATAAACATGGAAATATCTACAACGCCATCTCTATGAACATGGAAATATCTACACCGCCATTTGTATGAACATGGAAATATCTTCACCGCCATCTCTATGAACATGGAAATATCTACACCGCCATTTGTATGAACATGGATATATCTACACCGGCATCTGGATGAACATGGAAATATCTACACCGCTATGTGCATGAACATGGAAATATCTACAGAGCTGTCTGCATATTCATGGAAATATCTACACAGATTTCTCTATAAATATGGAAATAACTACAGCGCTGTCTCTATAAACTTCGAAATATCTACACCGCCATCTGTATGAACATGGAAATATCTACACCGCCATCTGTACGAAAATGGACATATCTACACCGCCATCTGTATTAAGATGGAAATACCTACACCGCTATCTGTATAAACTTGGAAATATCTGCCCAACTATCTGTATAAACATGGAAATATCCGCACCGCTATCTTTATAAACATGGAAATATCTTCACCGCTATGTGTGTAAACATGGAAATGTCTACAGCGCTATCTGTGTAAACATGGAAATATCTACACCGCCATCTGTGTAAACATGAAAATATCTTCACCGCCATCTCTATAAACATGGAAATATCTACACCGCCATCAGTATGAACATGGAAATATCTACACCGCCATCTCTATAAACGTGGAAATATCTACACCGCTAAGTGTACGAACTTGGAAATATCTACACTGCTCTCGGTATAAAATTGAAATTATCTACAGCACTATCTCTATAAACATGGAAATATCTACAATGCTATCTGTATAAACATGGAAATATCTACACCGCTATGTGTATAAACATGGAAATATCTTCACCGCTATCTGTATAAACATGGAAATATCTACAACGCTGTCTCTATAAACTTGGAAATAACTACACCACTATCTCTATAAACATGGAAATATCTACACCGCTAACTGTATGAACATGGAAATATCTACACCGCTATCTGTATGAACATGGAAATATCTACACCGCTATCTGTATGAACATGGAAATATCTACACTGCCATCTGTATGAACATGTAAATATCTACACCGCCATCTGTATGAGCATGGAAATATCTACACCGCTAACTGTATGAACATGGAAATATCTACACCGCTATCTGTATGAACATGCAAATATCTACACCGTTTTCTGTATGAACATGGAAATATCTACACCGCTATCTGTACGAACATGGAAATATCTACACCGCTATCTGTATGAACATGCAAATATCTACACAGCTATCTGTATATCAATGGAAATACCTACACTGCTATCTCTATAAACATGGAAATAACTACACTACTATCTGTATAAACAGGGAAATACCTACACCGCCACCTGTATGAACATGGAAATATCAAGACTGCCATCCGTACGAACATGGAAATATCTACACCGCCATCTGTATGAACATGTAAATATCTACACCGCCATCTGTATGAACATGGAAATATCTACACCGCTAACTGTATGAACATGGAAATATCTACACCGCTATTGGTATGAACTTGGAAATATCTACACCGCCATCTGTATGAACATGGAAATATCTACACCGCCATCTGTATGAACATGGAAATATCTACACCGCCATCTGTATGAACATGTAAATATCTACACCGCCATCTGTATGAACATGTAAATATCTACACCGCCATCTGTATGAACATGGAAATATCTACACTGCTATCTGTATGAACATGGAAATAACTACACTGCTATCTGTATGAAGATGGAAATATCTACACCGCTATCTGTATGAACATGGAAATATCTACACCGCTATCTGTATGAACATTCAAATATCTACACAGCTATCTGTATATGAATGAAAATATCCACACTGCTATCCCTATAAACATGGAAATAACTACACTGCTATCTGTATAAATATGGAAATATCTACACCGCCATCTCTATGAACATGGAAATATCTACACTGCCATCTGTATGAACATGGAAATATCTACACCGCCATCTCTATGAACATGGAAATATCTACACCGCCATTTGTATGAACATGGAATTATCTACACCACCATCTGTATGAACATGGAAATATCTTCAACTCCATCTGTATGAAGATGGATATATGTACAGCGGCATCTGGATGAACATGGAAATAACTACACCACTATCTGCATGAACATGGAAATATCTACACAGCTATCTGAATATACATGGAAATATCTACTGAGATTTCTCTATCAATATGGAAATAACTACAGCGCTATCTCTATAAACTTCGAAATATCTACACCGCCATCTGTATGAACATGGAAAAATCTACACCGCCATCTATACAAACATGGACATATCTACACCGCCATCTGTATTAAGATGGAAATATCTACACCGCTATCTGTATAAACATGGAAATATCTGCCCAACTATTTGAATAAACATGGAAATATCCACACCGCTATCTGTGTAAACATGGAAATGTCTACACCGCTATCTGTGTAAACATGGAAATATCTACACCGCCATCTGTGTAAACATGAAAATATCTACACCGCCATCCCTATAAACATGGAAATATCTGCACTGCCATCTGTATGAACATGGAAATATCTACACCGCTAAGTGTACGAACTTGGAAATATCTACACTGCTCTCGGTATAAAATTGAAATTATCTACACCACTATCTCTATAAACATGGAAATATCTACATGGCTATCTGTATAAACATGGAAATATCTACACCGCTATGTGTATAAACATGGAAATATCTTCACCGCTATCTGTATAAACATGGAAATATCTACAACGCTGTCTCTATAAACTTGGAAATAACTACACCACTATCTCTATAAACATGGAAATATCTACACCGCTAACTGTATGAACATGGAAATATCTACACCGCTATCTGTATGAACATGGAAATATCTACACCGCTATCTGTATGAACATGGAAATATCTACACTGCCATCTGTATGAACATGTAAATATCTACACCGCCATCTGTATGAGCATGGAAATATCTACACCGCTAACTGTATGAACATGGAAATATCTACACCGCTATCTGTATGAACATGCAAATATCTACACCGTTTTCTGTATGAACATGGAAATATCTACACCGCTATCTGTACGAACATGGAAATATCTACACCGCTATCTGTATGAACATGCAAATATCTACACAGCTATCTGTATATCAATGGAAATACCTACACTGCTATCTCTATAAACATGGAAATAACTACACTACTATCTGTATAAACAGGGAAATACCTACACCGCCACCTGTATGAACATGGAAATATCAAGACTGCCATCCGTACGAACATGGAAATATCTACACCGCCATCTGTATGAACATGTAAATATCTACACCGCCATCTGTATGAACATGGAAATATCTACACCGCTAACAGTATGAACATGGAAATATCTACACCGCTATTGGTATGAACATGGAAATATCTACACCGCTATCTGTATGAACATGGAAATATCTACACCGCCATCTGTATGAACATGGAAATATCTACACCGCCATCTGTATGAACATGTAAATATCTACACCGCCATCTGTATGAACATGTAAATATCTACACCGCCATCTGTATGAACATGGAAATATCTACACTGCTAACTGTATGAACATGGAAATAACTACACCGCTATCTGTATGAAGATGGAAATATCTACACCGCTATCTGTATGAACATGGAAATATCTACACCGCTATCTGTATGAACATTCAAATATCTACACAGCTATCTGTATATGAATGAAAATATCCACACTGCTATCCCTATAAACATGGAAATAACTACACTACTATCTGTATAAATATGGAAATATCTACACCGCCATCTCTATGAACATGGAAATATCTACACTGCCATCTGTATGAACATGGAAATATCTACACCGCCATCTCTATGAACATGGAAATATCTACACCGCCATTTGTATGAACATGGAATTATCTACACCACCATCTGTATGAACATGGAAATATCTTCAACTCCATCTGTATGAAGATGGATATATGTACAGCGGCATCTGGATGAACATAGAAATAACTACACCACTATCTGCATGAACATGGAAATATCTACACAGCTATCTGAATATACATGGAAATATCTACTGAGATTTCTCTATCAATATGGAAATAACTACAGCGCTATCTCTATAAACTTCGAAATATCTACACCGCCATCTGTATGAACATGGAAAAATCTACACCGCCATCTATACAAACATGGACATATCTACACCGCCATCTGTATTAAGATGGAAATATCTACACCGCTATCTGTATAAACATGGAAATATCTGCCCAACTATTTGAATAAACATGGAAATATCCACACCGCTATCTGTGTAAACATGGAAATGTCTACACCGCTATCTGTGTAAACATGGAAATATCTACACCGCCATCTGTGTAAACATGAAAATATCTACACCGCCATCCCTATAAACATGGAAATATCTACACTGCCATCTGTATGAACATGGAAATATCTACACCGCTATCTGTATGAACTTGGAAATATCTACACTGCTCTCTGTATAAAATTGAAATTATCTACACCACTATCTCTATAAACATGGAAATATCTACACTGCTATCTGTTTTAACATGGAAAAATCTACACCTATATCTGTATAAACATGGAAATATCTACACCGCCATCTGTACGAACATGTAAATATCTACACCGCCTTCTGTATGAACATGTAAATATCTACACCGCTATCAGTATGAAAATGGAAATATCTGCACCGCTATCGGTAAGAACATGGAAATATCTACATCGCTATCTGTGTGAACATGGAAATATCTACACCGCTATCTGTGTGAACATGGAAATATCTACACCGCTATCTGTATGAACATGGAAATATCTACACCGCCATCTGTATGAACATGTAAATATCTACACCGCCATCTGCATGAACATGGAAATATCTACACCGCTAACTGTATGACCATGGAAATATCTACACCGCTGTCTGTATGAACATGGAAATATCTACACCGTTATCTGTATGAACATGGAAATATCTAAACCGCTATCTGTATGAACATGGAAATATCTACACCGCTATCAGTACGAAAATGGAAATATCTACACCGCTATCTGTATGAACATGCAAATATCTACACAGCTATGTGTATATCAATGGAAATATCTACACTGCTATCTCTATAAACATGGAAATAACTACACTGCTATCTGTATAAACATGGAAATATCTACACCGCCATCTCTGTGAACATGGAAATATCTTCACCGCCATCTCTGTGAACATGGAAATATCTACACCGCCATCTGTATGAACATGGAAATATCTATACCACCGTCTGTATGAGCATGTAAATATCTACACCGCCATCTGTATGAACATGATAATATCTACACCGCTAACTGTATGAACATGGAAATATCTGCACCGCTGTCTGTATGAACATGGAAATATCTACACCGTTATCTGTATGAACATAGAAATATCTACACCGCTATCCGTATGAACATGGAAATAGCTACACCGCTATCTGTACGAACATGGAAATATCTACACCGCTATCTGTATGAACATGCAAATATCTACACAGCTATCTGTATATCAATGGAAATATCTACACAGCTATCTCTATTAACATGGAAATAACTACACTGCTATCTGTATAAACGTGGAAATATCTACACTGCCACCTGTATGAACACGGAAATATCTACACTGCCATCCGTACAAACATGGAAATATCTACACCGCCATCTGTATGAACATGTAAATATCTTCACCGCCATCTGTATGAACATGGAAATATCTACACCGCTAAATGTATGAATATGGAAATGTCTACACTGCTATTGGTATGAACATGGAAATATCTACACCGCTATCTGTGTGAACATGGAAATATCTACACCGCTATCTGTATGAACATGGAAATATCTACACCGCTACCTGTATGAACATGGAAATATCTACACCTCCATCTGTATCAACATGTAAATATCTACACCGCCATCTGTATGAACATGGAAATATCTACACCGCTAACTGTATGAACATTGAAATATCTCCTCCGCTATCTATATGAACATAGAAATATTTACACCGTTATCTGTATGAACATGGAAATATCTACACCGCTATCTGTATGAACATGGAAATATCTACACCGCTGTCTGTATTAACTTGGAAATATCTACACCGCTATCTGTATGAACATGCAAATATCTACACAGCTATCTGTATATCAATGGAAATATCTACACTGCTGTCTCTATAAACATGGAAATAACTACACTGCTATCTGTATAAACATGGAAATATCTACACCGCCACCTGTATGAACATGGAAATATCTACACTGCCATCCGTACGAACATGGAAATATCTACACCGCCATCTGTATGAACATGTAAATATCTACAACGCCATCTGTATGAACATGGAAATATCTACACCGCTAACTGTATGAATATGGAAATATCTACACCGCCATTTGTATGAACATGGAATTATCTACAGCACCATCTGTATGAACATGGAAATATCTTCAACTCCATCTCTATGAACATGGATATATGTACACCGGCATCTGGATGAACATGGAAATATCTACACCACTATCTGCATGAACATGGAAATATCAACACAGCTATCTGAATATACATGGAAATATCTACTGAGATTTCTCTATCAATATGGAAATAACTACAGCGCTATCTCTATAAACTTCGAAATATCTACACCGCCATCTGTATGAACATGGAAAAATCTACACCGCCATCTATACAAACATGGACATATCTACACCGCCATCTGTATTAAGATGGAAATATCTACACCGCTATCTGTATAAACATGGAAATATCTGCCCAACTATTTGAATAAACATGGAAATATCCACACCGCTATCTGTGTAAACATGGAAATGTCTACACCGCTATCTGTGTAAACATGGAAATATCTACACCGCCATCTGTGTAAACATGAAAATATCTACACCGCCATCCCTATAAACATGGAAATATCTGCACTGCCATCTGTATGAACATGGAAATATCTACACCGCTAAGTGTACGAACTTGGAAATATCTACACTGCTCTCGGTATAAAATTGAAATTATCTACACCACTATCTCTATAAACATGGAAATATCTACATGGCTATCTGTATAAACATGGAAATATCTACACCGCTATGTGTATAAACATGGAAATATCTTCACCGCTATCTGTATAAACATGGAAATATCTACAACGCTGTCTCTATAAACTTGGAAATAACTACACCACTATCTCTATAAACATGGAAATATCTACACCGCTAACTGTATGAACATGGAAATATCTACACCGCTATCTGTATGAACATGGAAATATCTACACCGCTATCTGTATGAACATGGAAATATCTACACTGCCATCTGTATGAACATGTAAATATCTACACCGCCATCTGTATGAGCATGGAAATATCTACACCGCTAACTGTATGAACATGGAAATATCTACACCGCTATCTGTATGAACATGCAAATATCTACACCGTTTTCTGTATGAACATGGAAATATCTACACCGCTATCTGTACGAACATGGAAATATCTACACCGCTATCTGTATGAACATGCAAATATCTACACAGCTATCTGTATATCAATGGAAATACCTACACTGCTATCTCTATAAACATGGAAATAACTACACTACTATCTGTATAAACAGGGAAATACCTACACCGCCACCTGTATGAACATGGAAATATCAAGACTGCCATCCGTACGAACATGGAAATATCTACACCGCCATCTGTATGAACATGTAAATATCTACACCGCCATCTGTATGAACATGGAAATATCTACACCGCTAACTGTATGAACATGGAAATATCTACACCGCTATTGGTATGAACATGGAAATATCTACACCGCTATCTGTATGAACATGGAAATATCTACACCGCCATCTGTATGAACATGGAAATATCTACACTGCCATCTGTATGAACATGTAAATATCTACACCGCCATCTGTATGAACATGTAAATATCTACACCGCCATCTGTATGAACATGGAAATATCTACACTGCTAACTGTATGAACATGGAAATAACTACACCGCTATCTGTATGAAGATGGAAATATCTACACCGCTATCTGTATGAACATGGAAATATCTACACCGCTATCTGTATGAACATTCAAATATCTACACAGCTATCTGTATATGAATGAAAATATCCACACTGCTATCCCTATAAACATGGAAATAACTACACTACTATCTGTATAAATATGGAAATATCTACACCGCCATCTCTATGAACATGGAAATATCTACACTGCCATCTGTATGAACATGGAAATATCTACACCGCCATCTCTATGAACATGGAAATATCTACACCGCCATTTGTATGAACATGGAATTATCTACACCACCATCTGTATGAACATGGAAATATCTTCAACTCCATCTGTATGAAGATGGATATATGTACAGCGGCATCTGGATGAACATAGAAATAACTACACCACTATCTGCATGAACATGGAAATATCTACACAGCTATCTGAATATACATGGAAATATCTACTGAGATTTCTCTATCAATATGGAAATAACTACAGCGCTATCTCTATAAACTTCGAAATATCTACACCGCCATCTGTATGAACATGGAAAAATCTACACCGCCATCTATACAAACATGGACATATCTACACCGCCATCTGTATTAAGATGGAAATATCTACACCGCTATCTGTATAAACATGGAAATATCTGCCCAACTATTTGAATAAACATGGAAATATCCACACCGCTATCTGTGTAAACATGGAAATGTCTACACCGCTATCTGTGTAAACATGGAAATATCTACACCGCCATCTGTGTAAACATGAAAATATCTACACCGCCATCCCTATAAACATGGAAATATCTACACTGCCATCTGTATGAACATGGAAATATCTACACCGCTATCTGTATGAACTTGGAAATATCTACACTGCTCTCTGTATAAAATTGAAATTATCTACACCACTATCTCCATAAACATGGAAATATCTACACTGCTATCTGTTTTAACATGGAAAAATCTACACCTATATCTGTATAAACATGGAAATATCTACACCGCCATCTGTACGAACATGTAAATATCTACACCGCCTTCTGTATGAACATGTAAATATCTACACCGCTATCAGTATGAAAATGGAAATATCTACACCGCTATCGGTAAGAACATGGAAATATCTACATCGCTATCTGTATTAACATGGAAATATCTACACCGCTATCTGTGTGAACATGGAAATATCTACACCGCTATCTGTGTGAACATGGAAATATCTACACCGCTATCTGTATGAACATGGAAATATCTACACCGCCATCTGTATGAACATGTAAATATCTACACCGCCATCTGCATGAACATGGAAATATCTACACCGCTAACTGTATGACCATGGAAATATCTACACCGCTGTCTGTATGAACATGGAAATATCTACACCGTTATCTGTATGAACATGGAAATATCTAAACCGCTATCTGTATGAACATGGAAATATCTACACCGCTATCAGTACGAAAATGGAAATATCTACACCGCTATCTGTATGAACATGCAAATATCTACACAGCTATGTGTATATCAATGGAAATATCTACACTGCTATCTCTATAAACATGGAAATAACTACACTGCTATCTGTATAAACATGGAAATATCTACACCGCCATCTCTGTGAACATGGAAATATCTTCACCGCCATCTCTGTGAACATGGAAATATCTACACCGCCATCTGTATGAACATGGAAATATCTATACCACCGTCTGTATGAGCATGTAAATATCTACACCGCCATCTGTATGAACATGATAATATCTACACCGCTAACTGTATGAACATGGAAATATCTGCACCGCTGTCTGTATGAACATGGAAATATCTACACCGTTATCTGTATGAACATAGAAATATCTACACCGCTATCCGTATGAACATGGAAATAGCTACACCGCTATCTGTACGAACATGGAAATATCTACACCGCTATCTGTATGAACATGCAAATATCTACACAGCTATCTGTATATCAATGGAAATATCTACACAGCTATCTCTATTAACATGGAAATAACTACACTGCTATCTGTATAAACGTGGAAATATCTACACTGCCACCTGTATGAACACGGAAATATCTACACTGCCATCCGTACAAACATGGAAATATCTACACCGCCATCTGTATGAACATGTAAATATCTTCACCGCCATCTGTATGAACATGGAAATATCTACACCGCTAAATGTATGAATATGGAAATGTCTACACTGCTATTGGTATGAACATGGAAATATCTACACCGCTATCTGTGTGAACATGGAAATATCTACACCGCTATCTGTATGAACATGGAAATATCTACACCGCTACCTGTATGAACATGGAAATATCTACACCTCCATCTGTATCAACATGTAAATATCTACACCGCCATCTGTATGAACATGGAAATATCTACACCGCTAACTGTATGAACATTGAAATATCTCCTCCGCTATCTATATGAACATAGAAATATTTACACCGTTATCTGTATGAACATGGAAATATCTACACCGCTATCTGTATGAACATGGAAATATCTACACCGCTGTCTGTATTAACTTGGAAATATCTACACCGCTATCTGTATGAACATGCAAATATCTACACAGCTATCTGTATATCAATGGAAATATCTACACTGCTGTCTCTATAAACATGGAAATAACTACACTGCTATCTGTATAAACATGGAAATATCTACACCGCCACCTGTATGAACATGGAAATATCTACACTGCCATCCGTACGAACATGGAAATATCTACACCGCCATCTGTATGAACATGTAAATATCTACAACGCCATCTGTATGAACATGGAAATATCTACACCGCTAACTGTATGAACATGGAAATATCTACACCGCCATTTGTATGAACATGGAATTATCTACAGCACCATCTGTATGAACATGGAAATATCTTCAACTCCATCTCTATGAACATGGATATATGTACACCGGCATCTGGATGAACATGGAAATATCTACACCACTATCTGCATGAACATGGAAATATCAACACAGCTATCTGAATATACATGGAAATATCTACTGAGATTTCTCTATCAATATGGAAATAACTACAGCGCTATCTCTATAAACTTCGAAATATCTACACCGCCATCTGTATGAACATGGAAATATCTACACCGCCATCTATACAAACATGGACATATCTACACCGCCATCTGTATTAAGATGGAAATATCTACACCGCTATCTGTATAAACATGGAAATATCTGCCCAACTATCTGTATAAACTTGGAAATATGCACACCGCTATCTGTGTAAACATGGAAATGTCTACACCGCTATCTGTGTAAACATGGAAATATCTACACCGCCATCTGTGTAAACATGAAAATATCTACACCGCCATCCCTATAAACATGGAAATATCTACACTGCCATCTGTATGAACATGGAAATATCTACACCGCCATCTCTATAAACGTGGATATATCTACACCGCTATCTGTATGAACTTGGAAATATCTACACTGCTCTCTGTATAAAATTGAAATTATCTACACCACTATCTCTATAAACATGGAAATATCTACTCTGCTATCTGTTTTAACATGGAAAAATCTACACCGCTATCTGTATAAACATGGAAATATCTTCACCGCCATCTGTACGAACATGTAAATATCTACACCGCCATCTGTATGAACATGGAAATATCTACACCGCTATCTGTATGAAAATGGAAATATCTACACGGCTATCGGTAAGAACATGGAAATATCTACATCGCTATCTGTATTAACATGGAAATATCTACACCGCTTTCTGTGTGAACATGGAAATATCTACACCGCTATCTGTGTGAACATGGAAATATCTACACCGCCATCTGTATGAACATGGAAATATCTACACCGCCATCTGTATGAACATGTAAATATCTACACCGCCATCTGCTTGAACATGGAAATATCTACACCGCTAACTGTATGACCATGGAAATATCTAAACCGCTATCTGTATGAACATGGAAAGATCTACACCGTTATCTGTATGAACATGGAAATATCTAAACCGCTATCTGTATGAACATGGAAATATCTACACCGCTATCTGTATGAAGATGGAAATATCTACACCGCTATATGTATGAACATGCAAATATCTACACAGCTATGTGTATATCAATGGAAATATCTACACTGCTATCTCTATAAACATGGAAATAACTACACTGCTATCTGTATAAACATGGAAATATCTACACCGCCATCTCTGTGAACATGGAAATATCTTCACCGCCATCTCTGTGAACATGGAAATATCTACACCGCCATCTGTATGAACATGGAAATATCTATACCGTCATCTGTATGAGCATGTAAATATCTACACCGCCATCTGTATGAACATGATAATATCTACACCGCTAACTGTATGAACATGGAAATATCTGCACCGCTGTCTGTATGAACATGGAAATAACTACACCGTTATCTGTATGAACATAGAAATATCTACACCGCTATCTGTATGAACATGGAAATAGCTACACCGCTATCTGTACGAACATGGAAATATCTACACCGCTATCTGTATGAACATGCAAATATCTACACAGCTATCTGTATATCAATGGAAATATCTACACCGCTATCTCTATTAACATGGAAATAACTACACTGATATCTGTATAAACGTGAAAATATCTACACTGCCACCTGAATGAACACGGAAATATATACACTGCCATCCGTACAAACATGGAAATATCTATACCGCCATCTGTATGAACATGTAAATATCTTCACCGCCATCTGTATGAACATGGAAATATCTACACCGCTAAATGTATGAACATGGAAATGTCTACACCGCTATTGGTATGAACATGGAAATATCTACACCTCCATCTGTATGAACATGGAAATATCTACACCGCTATCTGTATGAACATGGAAATATCTACACCGCCATCTGTATCAACATGTAAATATCTACACCGCTATCTGTATGAACATGGAAATATCTACACCGCTAACTGTATGAACATTTAAATATCTCCACTGCTATCTGTATGAACATAGAAATATCTACACCGTTATCTGTATGAACATGGAAATATCTACACCGCTATCTGTATGAACATGGAAATATCTACACCGCTATCTGTATTAACATGGAAATATCTACACCGCTATCTGTATGAACATGCAAATATCTACACAGCTATCTGTATATCAATGGAAATATCTACACAGCTGTCTCTATAAACATGGAAATAACTACACTGCTATCTGTATAAACATGGAAATATCTACACCGCCACCTGTATGAACATGGATATATCTACACTGCCATCCGTATGAACATGGAAATATCTACACCGCCATCTGTATGAACATGTAAATATCTACACCGCCATCTGTATGAACATGGAAATATCTACACCGCTAACTGTATGAACATGGAAATATCTACACCGCTATCAGTATGAACATGGAAATATCTACACCGCTATCTGTATGAACATGGAAATATCTGCACCGCTATCTGTATGAACATGGAAATATCTACACCGCTATCTATATCAACATGGAAATATCTACACCGCCATCGGTATGAACATGTAAATATCTACACCGCCATCTGTATTAACATGGAAATATCTACACCGCTAACTGTATGAACATGGAAATATGTACACCGCTAACTGTATGAACACTTGAAATATCTACACCGCTATCTGTATGAACATGGAAATATCTACACCGCTATCTGCATGAACATGGAAATATCCACACCGCCCTCTGTATGAACATGGAAATATCTACACCGCTGTCTGAATGAACATGTAAATATCTACACAGCTATCTGTATATCAGTGGAAATACCTACACTACTATCTCTATAAACATGGAAATAACTACACTGCTATCTGTATAAACATGGAAAAATCTACACTGCCACCTGAATGAACATGGAAATATCTAAACTGCCATCCGTACAAACATGGAAATATCTACACCGCCATCTGTATGAACATGTAAATATCTTCACCGCCATCTGTATGAACATGGAAATATCTACACCGCCATCTGTATGAACATGGAAATATCTACACCGCCATCTGTATGAACATATAAATATCTACAACACCATCTGTATGAACATGGAAATATCTACACCGCCATCTGTATGAACATGTAAATATCTACACCGTCATCTCTATGAACATGGAAATATCTACACCTCCATTTGTATGAACATGGAAATATCTACACCGCCATCTGTATGAACATGGAAATATCTTCACCGCCATCTGTATGAGCATGGATATATCTACACCGGCATCTGGATGAACATGGAAATATCTACACCGCTATCTGCATGAACATGGAAATATCTACACAGCTATCTGCATATACATGGAAATATCTACACAGATTTCTCTATAAATATGGAAATAACTACAGCGCTATCTCTATAAACTTCGAAATATCTACACCGCCATCTGTATGAACACGGAAATATCTACACTGCCATCTGTACAAACATGGACATATCTACACCGCCATCTGTATTAAGATGGAAATATCTACACTGCTATCTGTATAAACATGGAAATATCTGCCCAACTATCTGTATAAACATGGAAATATCCGCACCGCTATCTGTATAAACGTGGAAATATCTACACCACTATCTGCATAGACATGGAAATATCCACACCGCTATCTGTGTAAATATGGAAATGTCTACACCGCTATCTGTGTAAACAGGGAAATATCTACACCGCCATCTCTGTAAACATGGAACAATCTACACCGCCATCTCTATAAACATGGAAATATCTACACCGCCATCTGTATGAACATGGAAATATCTACACTGCCATCTCTTGTAAACGTGGAAATATGTACACCTCTCTCTGTATGAACTTGGAAATATCTACACTGCTATCTGTATAAAATTGAAATTATCTACACCACTATCTCTATAAACATGGAAATATCTACACTGTTATCTGTATAAACATGAAAATATCTACACCGCTATCTGTATAAACATGGAAATAACTTCACCGTTATCTGTATAAACATGGAAATATCTACAATGCTGTCTCTAAAACTTGGAAATAACTACACCACTATCTCTATAAAGATGGAAATATCTAGACCGCCATCTCTATAAACATGGAAATACCTACAACACCAACTGAATTAACATGGAAATATCTATACCGCTGTCTGCATAAACATGGAAATAAATACACCGCCATCTCTGTGAACATGCAAATATCTACACGGCCATGTGTACGAATATGGAAATATCTACACCGCCATCTGTATGAACATGTAAATATCTACACCGCCATCTGCATGAACATGGAAATATCTACACCGCTATCTGTATGAACATGGAAATATCTACACCGTTATCTGTATGAACATGGAAATATCTACACTGCTATCTGTATAAACATGGAAATATCTACACCGCTATCTGTACGAAGATGGAAATATCTACACCGCTATCTGTATGAACATGCAAATATCTACAGAGCTATTTGTATATCAATGGAAATATCTACACTGCTATCTCTATAAACATGGAAATAACTACACTGCTCTCTGTATAAACATGGAAATATCTACACCGCCATCTCTGTGAACATGGAAATATCTACAACGCCATCTCTGTGAACATGGAAATATCTACACCGCCATCTGTATGAACATGGAAATAACTATACCGCCATCTGTATGAACATGTAAATATCTAAACCGCCATCTGTATGAACATGGAAATATCTACATCGCTAACTGTATGAACATGGAAATATCTACACCGCTGTCTGTATGAACATGGAAATATCTACACCGTTATCTGTATGAACATAGAAATATCTACACCGCTATCTGTATGAACATGGAAATAGCTACACCGCTATCTGTACGAACATGGAAATATCTACACCGCTATCTGTATGAACTTGCAAATATCTACACAGCTATCTGTATATCAATG
Source organism: Gorilla gorilla gorilla (assembly GCF_029281585.2). Classification (NCBI taxonomy): domain Eukaryota; kingdom Metazoa; phylum Chordata; class Mammalia; order Primates; family Hominidae; genus Gorilla; species Gorilla gorilla. The sequence continues at coordinate 213,489,899 of NC_086017.1, read as the reverse complement.
GAAATATCTACACCGCTATCTCTATTAACATGGAAATAACTACACTGCTATCTGTATAAACATGGAAAAATCTACACTGCCACCTGTATGAACATGGAAATATCTACACTGCCATCCGTACAAACATGGAAATATCTACACCGCCATCTGTATGAACATGTAAATATCTTCACCGCCATCTGTATGAACATGGAATTATCTACACCGCCATCTGTATGAACATGGAAATATCTACACCGCCATCTGTATGAACATGTAAATATCTACAACGCCATCTGTATGAACATGTAAATATCTACACCGCCATCTGTATGAACATGTAAATATCTACACCACCATCTGTATGAACATGGAAATATCTACACTGCTAACTGTATGGACATGGAAATATCCACACCGCTATTGGTATGAACATGGAAATATCTACACCGCTATCTGTATGAACATGGAAATATCTACACCGCTATCTGTATGAACATAGAAATATCTACCGCGCTATTTGTATGAAGATGGAAATATCTACACTGCTATCTGTATGAACATGCAAATATCTACCCAGCTATCTGTATAAAATTGAAATTATCTACACCGCTATCTCTATAAACATGGAAATAACTACACTGCTCTCTGTATAAACATGGAAATATCTACAACGCCATCTCTATGAACATGGAAATATCTACACCGCCATTTGTATGAACATGGAAATATCTACACCGCCATCTCTATGAACATGGAAATATCTACACCGCCATTTGTATGAACATGGATATATCTACACCGGCATCTGGATGAACATGGAAATATCTACACCGCTATATGCATGAACATGGAAATATCTACAGAGCTGTGTGCATATGCATGGAAATATCCACACAGATTTCTCTATAAATATGGAAATAACTACAGCGCTGTCTCTATAAACTTCGAAATATCTACACCGCCATCTGTATGAAGATGGAAATATCTACACCACCATCTGTACGAACATGGACATATCTACACCGCCATCTGCATTAAGATGGAAATATCTACACCGCTATCTGTATAAACTTGGAAATATCTGCCCAACTATCTGTATAAACATGGAAATATCCGCACCGCTATCTTTATAAACATGGAAATATCTTCACCGCTATCTGCATAAACATGGAAATATCCACACCGCTATCTGTGTAAACACGGAAATGTCTACAACGCTATCTGTGTAAACATGGAAATATCTACACCGCCATCTGTGTAAACATGAAAATATCTTCACCGCCATCTCTATAAACATGGAAATATCTACACCGCCATCAGTATGAACATGGAAATATCTACACCGCCATCTCTATAAACGTGGAAATATCTACACCGCTAAGTGTACGAACTTGGAAATATCTACACTGCTCTCGGTATAAAATTGAAATTATCTACACCACTATCTCTATAAACATGGAAATATCTACACGGCTATCTGTATGAACATGGAAATATCTACACCGCTATGTGTATAAACATGGAAATATCTTCACCGCTATCTGTATAAACATGGAAATATCTACAACGCTGTCTCTATAAACTTGGAAATAACTACACCACTATCTCTATAAACATGGAAATATCTACAGCGCTAACTGTATGAACATGGAAATATCTACTCCGCTATCTGTATGAACATGGAAATATCTACACAGCTATCTGTATGAACATGGAAATATCTACACCGCTACCTGTATGAACATGGAAATATCTACACCGCTATCTGTATGAACATGGAAATATCTACACCGCTATCTGTATGAAATGCAAATATCTACACAGGTATCTGTATATCAATGGAAATATCTACACTGCTATCTCTATAAACATGGAAATAACTACACTGCTATCTCAATAAATATGGAAATATCAACACCGCCATCTCTATGAACATGGAAATATCTACACCGCCATCTGTATGAACATGGAAATATCTACACCGCTAACTGTATGAACATGGAAATATCTACACCGCTATCTGTATGAACATGGAAATATCTGCACCGTTATCTGTATGAACATAGAAATATCTACACCGCTATCTGTAGGAACATGGAAATACCTACACCGCTATCTGTACGAACATGGAAATATCTACACCGCTATCTGTATGACCATGCAAATATCTACACAGCTATATGTATATCAATGCAAATATCTACACTGCTATCTCTATAAACATGGAAATAACTACACTGCTATCTGTATAAACATGGAAATATCTACACCGCCACCTGTATGAACATGGAAATATCTACACTGACATCCGTACGAACATGGAAATATCTACACGGCCATCTGTATGAACATGTAAATACCTATACCGCCATCTGTATGAACATGGAAATATCTACACCACTAACTGTATGAGCATGGAAATGTCTACACCGCTATTGGTATGAACCTGGAAATATCTAGACCGCTATCTGTATGAACATGGAAATATCTACACCGCTATCTGTATGAACATGGAAATCTCTACACCGCTATCTGTATGAACATGAAAATATCTACACCGCCATCTGTATGAACATGTAAATATCTACACCGCCATCTGTATGAACATGGAAATATCTACACCGCTAACTGTATGAACATGGAAATATCTACACCGCTACCTGTATGAACATGGAAATATCTACACCGCTATCTGTATGAACATGGAAATATCTACAGGGCTATCTGTATGAACATGGAAATATCTACACCGCTATCTGTATGAACATGTAAATATCTACACAGCTATCTGTATATCAATGGAAATATCCACACTGGTATCTCTATAAACATGGAAATAACTACACTGCTATCTGTATAAACATGGAAATATCTACACGGCCATCTCTATGAACATGGAAATATCTACACTGCCATCTGTATGAACATGTAAATATCTACACCGCCATCTGTATGAACATGGAAATATCTACAACGCTAACTGTATGAACATGGAAATATCTACACCGCTATCTGTATGAACACGGAAATATATACACCGCTATCTGTATGAACACGGAAATATCTACAACGCTATCTGTATGAACATGGAAATATCTACACCGCTATCTGTATGAACATGGAAATATCCAGACCGCTATCTGTATGAACATGCAAATATCTACGCAGCTATCTGTATATCAATGAAAATATCTACACTGCTATCCCTATAAACATGGAAATAACTACACTGCTATCTGTATAAATATGGAAATATCTACACCGCAATCTCTATGAACATGGAAATATCTACACCGCCATTTGTATGAACATGGAAATATCTACACCGCTATCTGTATGAACATGGAAATATCTACACTGCTATCTGTATGAACATGGAAATGTCTACACCGCTATCTCTATGAACATGCAAATATCTACACAGCTATCTGTATATCAATGAAAATATCTACACTGCTATCCCTATAAACATGGAAATAACTACACTGCTATCTCTATAAATATGGAAATATCTACACCGCAATCTCTATGAACATGGAAATATCTACACCGCCATTTGTATGAACATGGAAATATCTACACCGCTATCTGTATGAACATGGAAATATCTACACTGCTATCTGTATGAACATGGAAATAACTACACCGCCAGCTGTATGAACATGCAAATATCTACACCGCCATCGGTATGAACATGAAAATATCTAAACCGCTAACTGTATGAACATGGAAATATCTACACCGCTATCTGTATGAACATGGAAATATCTACACCGCTATCTGTATGAACATGCAAATGTCTACACCGCTATCTCTATGAACATGCAAATATCCACACCGCTATCTGTATAAACAGTTAAGTATCTAGACCACCATCTCTATAAACATGGAAATATCTAGACCGCCATCTGTATAAACGTGGAAATATCTACACCGCCATCTCTATAAACATGGAAATATCTATACTGCTGTCTCTATGAACATGGAATTATCTACACCGCCATCTGTATGAACATAGAAATTTCTACACCGCCATCTCTATAAATGTGGAATTATCTACACCACTATCTGTATAAACATGGAAATATCTACAACGCTATCAGTAGCAAGTTGGAAATATATACACCGCTATCTGTATGATCATGGAAATATCTACACCGCCATCTCTATAAACGTGGAAATATCTACACCGCTATCTGTATGAACATGGAAATTTCTACACTGCTATCTGTATATAATTGGAAATATCTACACCGCTATCTCTATAAACATGGATATATCTACACCGCGATCAGTATAAACAAGAAAATATCTAGACCACCATCTGTATAAACATGGAAATATCTACACCGCTATCTGTATAAACTTGGAAATATCGGCACTGCTATCTATATAAACATGGAAATATCTACACTGCCATCTGTCTGAACATGCAAATAACTACACCGCCATCTGTAGGAACATGGAAATATCTACACCGCCATCTCTACGAACATGCAAATATCTACAGCGCCATTTGTATCAACATGGAAATATCTACACCGCCATCTGTATGAACATGGAAATATCTTCACCGCCATCTGTATGAACATGGAAATATCTACACCGCCATCTCGTTGAACATGGAAATATCTACACCGTTATCTGTATGAACATGAATATATCTACACAGCTATCTGCATATACATGGAAATATCTACACAGCTTTCTCTATAAACATGGAAATGTCTACACCGCTATCTGTATAAACATGGAAATATCTACACCGCCATCTGTGTGAACACGGAGATATCTACACCGCCATCTGCTGGAACATGGAAATATCTACACCGCCATCTGTATGAACATGGATATATCTATACCGTCATCTGGATGAGCATGGAAATATCTACACCGCTATCTGTATGAACATGGAAATATCTACACAGCTATCTGCATATACATGGAAATATCTACACAGCTTTCTCTATAAACATGGAAATAACTATACCGCTATCACTATTAACTTGGAAATATCTACACCGCCATCTGTATGAACATGGAAATACCTACACCGCCATCTGTGTGAACATGAAAATATCTACACCGCCATCTGTATAAACATGGAAATATCTTCACCGCTATCTGTATAATCATGGAAATATCCACACCGCTATCTGTGTAAAAATGGAAATATCTTCACTGCTATCTGTATAACATGGAAATAACGACACCGCTATCTCTATAAACATTTAAATATCTACAACGCTATCTTTATAAACATGGAAAAGTCTACACCACTATCTCTGTAAACATGGAAATATCTAAACCGCTTTCTGTATAAACATAGAAATATCTACACCGCCATCTTTATAAACATGGAAATATCTACACCACTGTCTGTATAAACATGGAAATATCTACACAGATATCTGCCTATACGTGGAAATATCTACACAGCTTTCTCTATAAACATGGAAATATCTACAGCGCTATCTGTAGAAACTTGGAAATATCTACACCGCTATCTGTATAAACATGGAAATATCTACACCGCCATCTGTACGAACATGAAAATATCTACACCGCCATCTGTAGGAACATGGAAATATCTACACCTCCATCTGTATTAACATGGAAATACCTACTGCGCTATCTCTATAAACAAGGAAATATCTACACCACTATCTGTGAAAACATGGAAATATCTTCAGCGCTATCTGTATAGACATGGAAATATCTACACCACTATCTATATAAACATGTAAATATCTACAACGATATCAGTGTTAACATGGAAAGATCTACACCGCTCTCTGCGTAAACATGGAAATATCTACCCCACTATCTGTATAAACATGGAAATATCTACACCGCTAACTGTATGAACTTGGAAATATCTACAATGCTATCTGTATGAACATGGAAATAAATACACCGCTATCTATATGAACATGGAAATATTTACAAGCTATCTGTATATCATAGGAAATATCTACACTACTACCTCTATAAACATGGAAATAAATACACCGCTATCTGTATAAACATGGAAATATCTACACCGCCATCTCTATAAACATGCAAATAACTATACCGCCATTTGTATGAACATGGAAGTATCTACATCGCCATCTGTATGAACATGGAAATAACTTCACTGCCATCTGTATGAACATGGATATATCTACACCGCCATCTGGATGAACACGGAAATATCTACACCGCTATCTGTATGAACATGGAAATATCTACACAGCTATCTTAATATACATGGAAATATCTGCACAGATTTCTCGATAAACATGGAAATAACTGCACCGCTCTCTGTATAAACTTGGAAATATCTACACCGCTATCTGTATAGACAAGGAAATATCTAGACCGCCATCTCTGTAAACATGGAAATAACTACACCGCTACCTGTATAAACATGGAAATACCTACACCGCTATTGGTATAAACGTGGAAATATCTACACTGCTCTCTCTATAAACTTGGAAATAACTACACTACTATCTCTATAAACATGGAAATATCTAGTCTGCCATCTCTATATACATGGAAATATCTACATCGCCATCTGTATAAACATGGAAATATCTATACCGCTATCTGCAAACATGGAAATATCTACAACGCTATCATTATAAGGATGGAAATATCTATACAGCTATCTCTATAAACTTGGAAATATCTACACCGCTATGTGTATCAACATGGAAATATCTACACTGCTATCAGTATGAACATGGAAATATCTACACCGCCATCCGTATGAACATGGAAATATCTACACCGCTATGTGTAGGAACATGAAAACATCTACACAGCTATCTGCATATACATGGAAATATCTACACTGATTTCTCTATAAACATGGAAATAACTACCCCGCTATCTCTATTAACTTGTAAATATCTACACCGCCATCTGTATGAACATGGAAATATCTACACCGCCATCTGTATTAACATGGAAATATCTACACCGCCTTCTGTATTAAGATGAAAATATCTACACTGCTATCTATATAAACATGGAAATAACCACTCCGCTATCTGTGTAAACATGGAAATATCTTCAGCGCTATCTGTATAAACATGGAAATAACTATACCGCTATCTCTATAAGCATGTAAATATCTACAACGCTGTCAGTGTAAACACGGAAAGGTCTACACAGCTATCTGTGTAAACATGGAAATACCTACGCCGCTTTCCGTAAACATGGAAATATATACACCGCCATCTCTATAAACATGGAAATATCTACACCACCATCTGTACGAACATGGAAATATCTACACCGCCATCCGTATGAACGTGGAAATATCTACAGCACAATCTCTATGAATATGGAAATATCTACACCGCCATCTGTATGAACGCGGAAATATCTACAACGCTATCTGAATAAACATGGAAACATATACACCGCTATCTTTATGAACTCGAAAATATCTACAGCACCATCTATATAAACATGGAAGTATCTACACTGCTATGTCTATAAACATGGAAATATCTACAGTGCTATCTGTAAAACAGGGAAATATCTACACCGCTATATCTATAAACATGGAAATATCTACACTGCTATCTGTATAAACTTGGAAATATCTACACCGCTACTATATGAACATGGAAATATCTACAACGCTATCTATATAAACATGGAAATATCTACACCGCCATCTCTATAAACATGGATATATCTGCAACGCCATCTCTTTAAACATGGAAATAACTACACCGCTATCTCTATAATCATGGAAATATCTACACCGCGATCTGTATGAACATGGAAATATCTACACCACCACCTGTATGAACATGGAAATATCTTCACCGCCATCTGTGTGAACATGGAAATATCTACACCGCCATCTGTATGAACATGGAAATATCTACACCGCCATCTGAAAAAACATGGAAATATCTACACCGGTATCTCTGTAAACATGGAAATATCTACAGCGCCATCTGTATAAACATGGAAATAACTACACCGCCATCTCTATAAACACGGAAATACCTACTCTGCCATCTGTACAAACATGGAAACTTCTACACCGCCATCTCTATAAAGGGGGAAATATCAACACCGATATCTGTATGAACATGGAAGTATCTACACTGCTGTCTGTATACACATGGAAATATCTGAACCGCTATCTCTTTAAAAATGAAATATCTACACCGCTATCTGTGTAAACAAGGAAATATCTAGACAGCCATCTGTGTAAACATGGAAATATATACACCGCTATCTGTGCAAACATGGAAATATCTTCACGACAATCTGTATAAACATGGAAATATCTACACCGCCATCTCTATAAACATGGAAATATCTACACCGAAAAAGGCATAAACATGGAAATATCTACACCGCCATCTCTATAAACATGGGAATACCTATACCGCTTCTGTATGAACATGTAAATAACTTCACCATCATCTGTATGAACATGGAAACATCTACACCGCCATCTGGATGAACATGGAAATATCTACACCGTTACGTGTATGAACATCGAAATATCTACACTGCCATCTGTATGAACTTGGAAATATCTACACTGCTATCTATATGAACATGGAAATATCGACACCGCTATCTGTATGAAGATGGAAATATGTACACCGCTATCTGAATAAACATGGAAATATCTACAACACCATCTGTATTAAGATGAAAACATCTACACCGCTATCCATATATACATGGAAATATCTACACCGCTATCTGTATAAACATGGAAATATCTAAACCACTATCTGTATAAACATGGAAATATCTGCACCACTATCTGTATAAACATGGAAATGTCTAAACCACTATCTGTATAAACATGGAAATATCTGCACCGCTATCTGTATAAACATGGAAATATCTACAACACTATCTGTATAAACTTGGAAATATCCACACCGCTATCTGTGTAAACATGGAAGTATCTTCACCGTTCTCTGTTTAAACATGGAAATAACTACACCGCTATCTCCCTAACCATGTAAATAACTACAACACTATCCGACTAAACACGGAAACATCTACACCGCCATCTGTATAAACTTGGAAATATCTACCCCGCCATCTCTATAAACATGGAAATATCTACCCAACCATCTGTATAAACATGGAAATATCTACACCGCCATCTGTATGAACATGGAAATATCTACACCGCCATCTCTATAAAGGTGGAAATATCTACACCGCTATCTGTATGAACATGGAAATATCTACACTGCTATCTGTATAAACATGGAAATATCTTCACTGCTATCTCTATAAACATGGAAATATCTACACCGCTATCTGTATAAACAAGAAAATATCTTAACCGCCACCTCTTTAAACATGGAAATAACTACACCGCTATCTGTATAAACATGGAAATATCTACATCGCTATCCGTATAAACCTGGATATATCTACACCGCTATCTCTAGAAACTTAGAAATAACCACACCGCCATCTCTATAAATACGGAAATATCTAGACCGCCATCTCTATAAACATCGAAATATCTACACCGCCATCTGTATAAACATGCAAATATCTACACTGCCATCTGGATGAACATAGAAATAACTACACCGCCATCTGTATGAACATGGAAATATCTACACTGCCATCTGGATGAACATGGAAATATCTACACCGCCATCTGTATGAACATGGAAATATCTACACTGCCATCTGGATGAACATGGAAATATCTACAACGATATATGTATGAACATGGAAATATCTACACCGCCATCTGTATAAACATGGAAATATATAAAACGCTATCTGTATAAACATGGAAATATCTGAACCGCTATCTGTATAAACATGGAAATATCCACACCGCTATCTGTGTAAACATGGGAATATCTTCACCGCTATCTGTTTAAATATGGAAATAACTACACCGCTATCTCTATAAACATGTAAATATCTACAGCGCTACCTGTGTAAACACGGAAATGTCTACACCGCTATCTGTGTAAACATGGAAATATCTACACCGCTATCTGAATAAACGTGGAACTATCTACACCGCCATCTTTATAAACAGAAATATCTACACCGCCATCTGTATAAACATGGAAATATCTACACCGCCATCTCTATGAACATGGAAATATCTACACTGCCATCTGTACCAACATGGAAATATCTACACCGCCATCACTATAAAGGTGGAAATATCTACACCGCGGTCTGTATGAACATGGAAATATCTACACTGCTATCTGTATAAACATGGAAATGTCTACACCGCTATCTGTATAAACATGGAAATATCTGCAACGCTATCTCTATAAACATGGAAATATCTACACAGCTACCTGAACAAACAAGGAAACATCTAAACCGCCCCCGTATAAACATGGAAATAACTACACCGCTATCCGTATAAACAAGGATATATCTACACCGCTATCTGTATAAACATGGAAATATCCAAAACACTCTCTCTGTATACATGGAAATATCTTCACCGCTATCTGCATAAACATGGAAATATATACACTGCTATTTTTATGAACACGAAAATATCTACAGCGCCATCTGTATAAACATGGAAGTGTCTACACCGTTATCTCTATAAACATGAAAATATCTACAGTGTTATCTGTAAAACAAGGAAATATCTACACCGCCATCTCTATAAACATGGAAATATCTACACTGCTATCTGCAGAAACATGGAAATATCTACACCGATACTGTATGAACATGGAAATATCTGCAATGCTATCTATATAAACATGGAAATATCTACACCGCTATCTCTATAAACATGGAAATAACTGCAACGCCATCTCTATAAACATGGAAATAACGACACCGCTATATCTATAATCATGGAAATATCTACACCACTATCTGTATGAACATGGAAATATCTACACCGCTATCTGTATGAACATGGAAATATCTACAGCGATATCTGTATGAACATGGAAATATCTACAAAACTATCTGTGTATACCTGGAAATATCTACCCCGCTATCTCTATAATCTTGGAAATAACCACACTGCTGTGTGTATCAAAATGGAAATATCAACACCGCTATCTCTGTAAACATGGAAATATCTAAACCGCTCTCTGTATAAACATGGAAATATCTACACCACCATCTCTACAAACATGGAAATATCTAAACCGCCGTCTGTATGAACATGGAAATATCTACACAGCCATCCGTATGAACTTGGAAATATCTACAGCACCATCTCTATGAACATGGAAATATCTACACCGCTATCTGTATGAACGCAGAAATATCTACACCGTTATCTGCATGAACATGGAAACATATACATTGCTATCTTCATGAACTCGAAAATATCTACAGCGCCATCTGTATAAACATGGAAGTATCTACACCGCTACCACTATAAACATGGAAATATCTACAGTGCTATCTGTAAAACAGGGAAATATCTACACCGCTATCTCTATAAACATGGAAATATCGACACTGCTATCTGTATAAACATGGAAATATCTACACCGCCATCTGAATGAACATGGAAATATCTACAACGCTATCTGTAAAAACATGGAAATAACTACACCGCTATCTGTATGAACATGGAAATATCTACACCGCTATCTGTTTGAACATGGAATTATCTACACCGCTATCTGTATGAACATGGAAATGTCTACACCGCCATCTGTATGAAGATGGAAATATCTACACAGCAATCTGTATATACATGGAATTATCTACACCGCTATCTCTATAAACATGGAAATACCTACACAGCGATCTCCACAAACATGGAAATATCTACAACGCCTTCTGTATGAACATGGAAACATCTACACCGCTATCTGAATGAACATGGAAATATCTACACCGCTATCTGTATAAACATGGAAATATCTACACCGCTATCTGCGTAAACATGGAAATATCTACACCGCTATCTTTATAAAGATGGAAATATCTACACTGCTATCTGTTTAAACATGGAAACATCTGCACAGCTATCTGTATAAACATGGACATATCTACACCGCTATCTGTATAAACATGGAAATATCCACACCGCTATCTGTGTTAACATGGAAATATCTACAACGCCATCTGTATGAACATGGAAATATCTACACTGGAATGTGTTTTAAGATGGAAATATCTACACCGCTATCTGTATCAACATGGAAATATCTACACCGCTATCTGTATAAACATGGAAATATACAAACTGCTGTCTGTGTAAACACAGAAATACCTTCACTGCTATCCGTATAAACATGGAAATAACTACACCGCTATCTCTATAAACATGTAAATATCTACAACCCTATCTCTATAAACATGGAAATATCTACACCGCTAACTCTATAAACTTGGAAATAACTACACCGCTATGTGTATCTACATGGAAATGTCTATACCGCTATCTCTGTAAACATGGAAATATCTAAACCGCCCCCTGTATAAACATGGAAATATCTACACCACCATCTCTATAAACATGTAAATATCTACACCGCCATCTCTATGAACATGGAAATATCTACACCGCTATCCATATGAACGTGGAAATATCTACAGCATCATCTCTATGAACATGGAAATATCTACACCACCATCAGTATGAACGTGGAAATATCTACACCGCTATCTGCATAAACATGGAAATATATACATCTCTATCTCTATGAACATGGAAATATCTACAGTGCTATCTGTAAAACAGGGAAATATCTACACTGCTATCTCTATAACCATGGAAATAACTATAACGCTATCTCTATAATCATGGAAATATCTACCCCGCTATCTGCATAAACATGGAGATATGTACACCGCTATCTCTATAAACATGGAAATATCTACAGTGCTATCTGTAAAACAGGGAAATTTCTTCACCGCCATCTGTATGAACATGGAAATATCTACACCGCCATCTGTATGAACATGGAAATATCTAAACCGCTATCTGTATGAACATGGAAATATCTACACCGATATCTCTATAAACATGGAAGTAACTACACCGCTATCTCTAAAATCATGGAAATATCTACACTGTGATCTGTATGAACATGGAAATATCTTCACCACCATCTGTAAGAACATGGAAATATCTACACCGCGGTTTGTACTATGATGGAAATATCTACACCACTATCTGTATAAACATGTAAATATCTGTACCGCTATCTGTTTAAACATGGAAATATCTACACCGCTATCACTATAAACATAGAAATAACTACACCGCTATCTCTAAAACATGGAAATATCTAGACCGCCATCTCTATAAACATGGAAATATCTACACCGCTGTCTGTATGAACATGGAAATTTCTACAACGCTATCTCTATAAACATGGAAATAACTACACTGCCATCTCTATAAACATGGAAATATCTGCAATGCCATCTCTATAAACATGGAAAGAACTACACCGCTATCTCTATAAACATGGAAATATCTACACCGCGATCTATATGAACATGGAAATAACTACACCGCCATCTGTATGAACATGAAAATATCTACACCGCCATCTGTATAAACATGGAAATATCTTCACCGCCATTTGTTTGAACATGAAAATATCTACAACACCATCTGTATGAACATGGAAATATCTTCACCGCCATCTGTATGAACATGCAAATATCTGCACCGCCATCTGTATGAACATAAAAATATCTACACCGCCATCTGTAATAAGATGGAAATATCTACACGGCTATCTGTATAAACATGGAAATATCTACAGCAACATCTGTATGAACATGGAAATATCTACACCCCTACCTGTATAAACATGGAAATATCTACACCGCTAACTGTATAAACATGGAAATATCGAAACCGCTATCTGTATAAGGATGGAAATATCTACACCACCTTCTGCATGAACATGGAAATATCTACACCGCTATCTGTATAAAAGTGGAAATGCCTACACCGCTATCTCTATAAACATGGAAATATCTAAACCGCTATCTGTATAAACAAAGAAATATCTACACCACTATCTCTATAAACATGGAATTATCTACACCGCTATGCCTATTAACATGGAAATAACTACACCGTCATATCTATAAACATGGAAATATCTACTCCGCCATCTCTATAAACATGGAAATATCTACACCGCCATCTGTATAAACATGGAAATATCTTCACCGCCATCTCTTTAAACATGAATCTAACTACACTGCTATCTCTATAAAGATGGAAATATCTACACCGCCTTGTCTATAAACATGGAAATAACTATAACGCCATCTGTATAAAGATGGAAATATCTACACCGCCATCTGTTTAAACATGGAAATATCTACACCGCCATCTGAATAAAGATGGAAATATTTACACAGCTATCTGTATAAACATGGAAATAGCTACACCGCCATCTGTATAAACATGGAAATATCTACACCGCCATCTGTATCAACATGGAGATATCTACACCGCCATCTGTATAAAGATGGAAATAACTACACAGCTATCTCTATAAACATGTAAATATCTACACTGCTACCTGTATAAACATGGAAATATTTACACCGCCATCTCTATAAACATGGAAATATCGACACCGCCATCTGTATAAACACGGAAATATCTACACCGCCATCTCTATAAACATGGAAATATCTACACTGACATCTGTATGAAAATGGAAAAATCTACACCGCCATTTGTATAAACATGGAAATATCTCCACCGCCATCTGTATAAACATGGAAATATCTACACCGCCATCTCCATAAACATGGAAATATCTACACCGCCATCTGTATGAACATGGAAATGTCAACGCCGCCATCTGTATAAAGACGGAAATATCTACACCGCCATCTGTATAAACATGGAAATATCTACACTGCCATCTCTATAAACATGGACATATCTACACCATGTGTATGAACATGGAAATAACTGCACCTCCATCGGCATAAAGAAGGAAATATCTACACAGCCATCTGTATAAACATGGAAATGTCTACAACGCTATCTGTAAAAACGTGGAAATGACTACACTGCTATCTCTATAAGCATGGGAATATCTACACCGCTATCTGTATAAACAAGGAAATATCTACACCTCCATCTCTATAAACATGGAAATATCTACACCGCTATGCCTATTAATATGGAAATAACTACACCACTATCTCTATAAACATGGAAATATCTACACCGCCATCTGTGTGAACATGGAAATATCTACACGACCATCTGTATAAAGATGGAAAGATCTACACAGCCATCAGTGTGAACATGGAAATATCTCCACCGCCATCTGTATAAACATGGAAATATATACACCGCCATCTTTATAAACCTGAAAATATCTACTCCACCATCTGTATGAACATAGAAATATCTACGCCATCTGCATAAACATGGAAATATCTACACCGCCATCTCTATAAACATAGAAATTGCTCCACCGCCATCTGTATAAACAAGGAAATATCTACACTGCCATCTGTATAAAGATGGAAATATCTACACCGCTCTCTCTATTAACATGGAAATATCTACACCACTGTCTGTATAAACAAGGAACTATCTACATCTCAATCTCTATAAACATGGAAATACCTACACCGCTATGCCTATTAAGATGGATCTAACTACACCGCCATCTCTATAAACATGGAAATATCTACACCGCCATGTCTATAAACATGGAAATAACTACAACGCCATCTGTATAAACATGGAAATATCTACACCGCCAACTGTATAAACATGGAAATATCTACACCGCCATCTGAATAAAGATGGAAATATTTACACAGCTATCTGTATAAACAAGGAAATATCTACACCTCTACCACTATAAACATGGAAATATCTACACCGCTATGCCTATTAACTTAGAAATACCTACACCGCTATCTGTATAAGGATGGAAATATCTACACCACCATCTGTTTGACCATGGAAATATCTACATCGCTATCAGTACAAACGTGGAAATGTCTACACCGCTAACTCTATAAACATGGAAATATCTACACCGCTATCTGTATAAACAAGGAAATATCTACACCTCTATCTCTACAAACATGGAAATATCTACACCACTATGCCTATTAACATGGGAATAACTACACCGCCATCTCTATAAACATGGAAATATCTACACTGCCATATCTATAAACATGGAAATATCTACACCGCCATCTGTATAAACATGGAAATATCTACCCCGCCATCCCTATAAACATGGAAATATCTACACCGCCATCTAAATGAACATGGAAATAACTACACCACCATCTGTATAAAGATGGAAATATCTACACCGCCATCTGTATAAACATAGAAATAGCTACACTGCTATCTGTATAAGGATGGAAATATCTACACCACCATCTGTATGAACATGGAAATATCTACACCGCTATCTATATAAAAGTAGAAATGTCTACACCGCTATCTCTACAAACATGGAAATATCTACACCGCTATCTGTATAAACAAGGAAATATCTACACCTCTATCTCTGTAAACATGGAAATATCTACACCGCTATGCCTATTAACATGGAAATAACTACACCGCTATCTCTATAAACATGGAAATATCAACACCGCCATCTCTATACACATGGAAATATCTACACCGCCATCTGAATAAACATGGAATTATCTTTACCACCATCTGTATGAACATGGAAATATCTACACCTCCGTCTGTATAAACATGGAAATATCTTCACCACCATCTTTATAAACATTGAAATATCTACACCGCCACCTCTATAAACATGGAAATATCTACAGCGCCATCTTTATGAACATGGAAATATCTACACCGCCATCTGTATAAAGATGGAAATATCTACACCGCCATCTGTATGAACATGGAAATATCTACACCGCTATCTGTATAAACATGGAAATATCTACACCACCATCTCTATACACATGAAAACATCTACACCGCCTTCAGTATCAACATGGAAATATCTACATCGCCATCTGTATGAAGGTGGAAATATCTACACTGCCATCTGTATAAACATGGAAATATCTACACCGCTATCTGTAAGTGTGGAAATATCTACACCACCATCTGTATGAACATGGAAATATCTACACGACTATCTGTATAAAAGTGGAAATGTCTACACCGCTATCTCTATAGACATGGAAATATCTACACCGCTATCTGTATAAACAAAGAAATCTCTACACCTCTATCTCTATAAACATGTAAATATCTACAACGTTATGCCTATTAACATGGAAATAACTACACCGCCATATCTATAAACATGGAAATATCTATACCACCATCTCTATAAACATGGAAATAACTACACCACCATCAGTATAAACATGGAAATATCTACACCGCCATCTGTATAAACATGGAAATGTCTAAACCGTCATCTGTATAAAGATGGAAATATATACGCAGCCTTCTGTATAAACATGGAAATATCTACACCGCTATCTGTATAAACATGGAAATATCTACACCGCCATCTGTGTGAACATGGAAATATCTACACCGCCATCTGTATAAACATGGAAATATCTACACTGCCATCTCTATAAACATGGACATATCAACACCATGTGTATGAACATGGAAATAACTGCACCGCCATCTGCATAAAGAAGGAAATATATACACTGCCATGTGTATAAACATGGAAATGTCTACAACGCAATCTGCAGAAGGATCGAAATATCTACACGGCCATCTGTATGAACATGGAAATATGTACACCACTATCTGTAAAAACGTGGAAATGTCTACACTGCTATCTGTATAAGCATGGGAATATCTACACCGCTATCTGTATAAACAAGGAAATATCTACACCTCTATCTCTATAAACATGGAAATATCGACACAGCTATGCTTACTAATATGGAAATAACTACACCGCTATCTCTATAAACATGGAAATATCTACACCGCCATCTGTATAAACATGGAAATATCTACACCGCAATCTGTGTGAACATGGAAATATCTACACCGCCATCTGTATAAAGATGGAAAGATCTACACAGCCATCAGTGTGAACATGGAAATATCTACACCGCCATCTGTATAAACATGGAAATATCTACACCGCCATCTCTATAAACATGGAAATATCTACACCGCCATCTGTATGAACATGGAAATATCTACACCGCCATCTGTATGAACATGGAAATATCGACACTGCCATCTGTATAAAGATGGAAATATCTACACCGCCATCTGTATAAACCTGGAAATATCTACACCGCCATCTGTATAAACATGGCAATATCTACACCGCCATCTCTATGAACCTGGAAATATCTACACCGACATCTGTATAAAGATGGAAATATCTACACTGCCATCTGTATAAACATGGAAATATCTACACCGCCATCTGTATAAACATGGAAATAGCTCCACCGCCATCAGTATAAACAAGGAAATATCTACACTGCCATCTGTATAAAGATGGAAATATCTACACCGATCTCTCTCTGTTAACATGGAAATATCTACACCACTGTCTGTATAAACAAGGAACTATCTACACCTCAATCTCTATAAACATGGAAATACCTACACCGCTATGCCTATTAACATGGATCTAACTACACCGCCATCTCTATAAACATGGAAATATCTACACCGCCATGTCTATAAACATGGAAATAACTACAATGCCATCTGTATAAACATGGAAATATCTACACGGCCAACTGAATAAACATGGAAATATCTACACCGCCATCTGAATAAAGATGGAAATATTTACACAGATATCTGTATAAACAACGAAATATCTACACCTCTATCTCTATAAACATGGAAATATCTACACCGCAATGACTATTAACTTGGAAATACCTACACCGCTATCTGTATGAGGATGGAAATATCTACATCACGATCTGTATGACCATGGAAATATCTACACCGCTATCTGTACAAACGTGGAAATGTCTACACCGCTATCTCTATAAACATGGAAATATCTACACCGCTATCTGTATAAACAAGGAAATATCTACACCTCTATCTCTACAAACATAGAAATATCTACACCGCTATGCCTATTAACATGGAAATAACTACACCGCCATCTCTATAAACTTGGAAATATCTACACCGCCATCTCTATAATCATGGAAATATCTACACCGCCATCTGTATAAACATGGAAATATCTACCCCGCCATCTCTATAAACATGGAAATATCTACACAGCCATCAGTATGAACATGGAAATATCTACACCGCCATCTGTATAAACTTGGAAATATCTCCACTGCCATCTGTATAAACATGGAAATATCTACACCGCCATCTCTATAAACATGGAAATATCTACACCGCCATCTGAATAAACATAGAAATATCTACACCGCTATCTGTATAAGGATGGAAATATCTACACCACCATCTGTATGAACATGGAAATATCTACACCGCTATCTATATAAAAGTAGAAATGTCTACACCGCTATCTCTACAAACATGGAAATATCTACACCGCTATCTGTATAAACAAGGAAATATCTACACCTCTATCTCTATAAACATGGAAATATCTACACCATTATGCCTATTAACATGGAAATAACTACACCGCCATATCTATAAACATGGAAATATCTATACCACCATCTCTATAAACATGGAAATAACTACACCGCCATCTCTATAAACTTGGAAATATCTACACCGCCATCTGTAGGAACATGGAAAAATCTACACCGCCATCTGTATTAAGATGGAAATATCTGAACCGCTATCTGTATAAACATGGAAATATCTACACCGCCATCTCTATAACCATGGAAATATCTGCACCGCCATCTGCATAAACATGGAAATATCTACACTGCCATCTCTATAAACATGGAAATATCTTCACCGCTCTCTGTATAATCATGGAAATAACTACACCGTTATCTCTATAAACATGGAAATATCTACAAGACTATCTGTATGAACATGGAAATATCCACACTGCTATCTCTGTGAACATGGAAATATCTTCACCGCCATCTGTATGCAAATGGAAATATCTACACCGCCATCTGTATCCAGATAAAAATAACTACGACGCCATCTGCATAAACATGGAAATATCTACACCGCCATCTCTATAAACATGGAAATATCCACACCATCTGTATGAATATGGAAATAACTGCACCGCCATGTGCATAAAGAAGGAAATATCTACACCGCCATCTGTATAAACATGGAAATGTCTACACCGCTATCTGTATAAGGATGGAAATATCTACACCGCCATTTGTATGAACACGGAAATATCTACACCGCTATCTGTATAAACGTGGAAATGTCTACACCGCTATCTCTATAAGCATGGGAATATCTACACCGCTATCTGTATAAACAAGGAAATATCTACACCTCTATCTCTATAAACATGGAAATATTTACACCAACATCTGTAATAAACATGGAAATATCTACACTGCCCTCTCTATAAACATGGAAATATTTACACCAACATCTGTAATAAACATGGAAATATCTACACCGCCATATCTATAAACATGGAAATACCTACACCGCTATCTGTATGAACATGGAAATATCTACACCACTATCTGTATGAACATGGAAATATCTACACCGCTCTCTGTATGAACATGGAAATATCTACACCGCTTTCTGTATGAACATGGAAATATCTACACCGCTATCTGTATGAACATGCAAATATCTACGCCGGCATCTGGATGAACATGGAAATATCTACACCGCTATCTGCATGAACATGGAAATATCTACACAGCTATCTGCATATACATGGAAATATCTACACAGATTTCTCTATAAATATGGAAATACCTACAGCGCTATCTCTATAAACTTCGAAATATCTACACCGCCATCTGTATGAACATGGAAATATCTACACCGCCATCTGTATGAACAAGGACATATCTACACCGCCATCTGTATTAAGATGGAAATATCTACACTGCTAACTTTATAAACATGGAAATATCTGCACCACTATCTGTATAAACATGGAAATATCCGCACCGCTATCTGTATAAACATTGAAATATCTACACCGCTAACTGTACGAACATGGAAATATCTGCACAGCTATCCGTATGAACATGTAAATATCTACACCGCTATCAGTATGAACATGTAAATATCTACACCGCTATCTGTATGAACATGCAAATATCTTCACAGCTATCTGTATATCAATGGAAATATCTACACTGCTATCTCTATAAACATGAAAATAGCTACAGTGCCATCTGTATAAACATGGAAATATCTACACCGCTATCTCTATGAACATGGAAATATCTACACCGCCATTTGTATGAACATGGAAATATCTACACCGCCATCTCTATGAACATGGAAATATCTACAGCGCCATTTGTATGAACATGGAAATATCTACACCGCCATCTGTATGAACATGGAAATATCTTCACCGCCATCTGTATGAACATGGACATACCTACACCGGCATCTGGATGAACATGGAAATATCTACACAGCTATCTGCATATACATGGAAATATCTACACAGATTTCTCTATAAATATGGAAAAAACTACAGCGCTATCTTTATAAACATGGAAATATCTACACCACTATCTGTATAAACATGGAAATATCTTCACCGCTATCTGTATAAACATGGAAATATCTACAACGCTGTTTCTATAAACTTGGAAATAACTACACCACTATCTCTATAAACATGGAAATACCTAGACCACCATCTCTATAAACATGGAAATATCTACACCACCATCTGTATAAACATGGAAATATCTATACCGCTATCTGCATAAAGTTGGAAATATCTACGCCGCCATCTCTATGAACATGGAAATATCTACACCGCCATAGGTACGAACATGGAAATATCTGCACCGTCATCTGTATGAACATGTAAATATCTACACCGCCATCTGTATGAACATGGAAATATCTACACCGCTAACTGTATGAACATAGAAATATCTACACCGCTATCTGTATGAACATGGAAATATCTACACCGTTATCTGTATGAACATGGAAATACCTACACCACTATCTGTACGAACATGGAAATATCTACACAGCTATCTGTATATCAATGGAAATATCTACACTGCTATCGCTATAAACACGGAAACAACTACACTGCTATCTGTATAAACACGGAAATATCTACACCGCAATCTCTATGAACATGGAAATATCTACACCGCCATTTGTATGTAAATGGAAATATCTACACCCCCATCTGTATGAACATGGAAATATCTACACTGCTAACTGAAAGAACATGGAAATACCTACACCGCTATCTGTATGAACATGGAAATATCTACACCACTATCTGTATGAACATGGAAATATCTACACCGCACTCTGTATGAACATGGAAATATCTACAACCGATATCTGAATGAACATGGAAATATCTACACCGCTATCTGTATGAACTTGCAAATATCTACACCGGCATCTGGATGAACATGGAAATATCTACACCGCTATCTGCATGAACATGGAAATATCTACACAGCTATCTGCATATACATGGAAATATCTACACAGATTTCTCTATAAATATGGAAATATCTACAGCACTATCTCTATAAACTTCGAAATATCTACACTGCCATCTGTATGAACATGGAAATATCTACACCGCCATCTGTACGAATATGGACATATCTACACCGCCATCTGTATTAAGATGGAAATATCTACACCGCTATCTTTATAAACATGGAAATATCTTCACCACTATCTGTATAAACATGGAAATATCCGCACCGCTGTCTGTATAAACATGGAAATATCTACTCCGCTGTCTGCATAAACATGGAAATATCCACACCGCTATCTGTGTAAACATGGAAATGTTCACACCACTATCTGTGTAAACATGGAAATATCTACACCGCCATCTGTGTAAACATGAAAATATCTACGCCGCCATCTCCATAAACATGGAAATATCTACACCGCCGTATGTATGAACATGGTATTATCTACAATGCCATCTCTATAAACGTGGAAATATCTACACCGCTATCTGTATGAACTTGGAAATATCTACACTGCTATCTGTATAAAATTGGAATTATCTACACCACTATCTCTATAAACATGGAAATATCTACACCGCTATCTGTATAAACATGGAAATATCTACACCGCTATCTGTATAAACATGGAAATATCTTCACCACTATCTGTATAAACATGTAAATATCTACAACGCTGTCTCTATAAACTTGGAAATAACTACACCACTATCTCTATAAACTTGGAAATATCTAGACCGCCATCTCTATAAACATGGAAATATCTACACCACCATCTGTATAAACATGGAATTATCTATACCACTATCTGCATAAACATGGAAATATCTACACCGCCATCTCTATGAACATGGAAATATCTACACCGCTAACTGTATGAATATGGAAATATCTACACCGCTATCTGTATGAACATGGAAATATCTATACTGTTATCTGTATGAACATGGAAATATCTACACCACTATCTGTATGAACATGGAAATATCTACACCGCTATCTGTACGAACATGGAAATACCTACACCGCTATCTGTATGAACATGCGAATATCTACACAGCTATCCGTATATCAATGGAAATATCTACACTGCTATCTCTATAAACATGGAAATAACTACACTGCTGTCTGTATAAACATGGAAATATCTACACCGCCACCTGTATGAACATGGAAATATCTACACCGCTATCTGTACGAACATGCAAATATCTACACAGCTATCTGTTTATCAGTGGAAATATCTGCATTGCTATCCCTATAAACATGGAAATATCTACACTGCTATCTGTATAAACATGGAAATATCTACACCGCCACCTGTATGAACATGGAAATATCTACACTGCCATCCGAACTAACATGGAAATATCTACACCGCCATCTGTATGAGCATGGAAATATCTACAATGCCATCTGTATGAACATAGAAATATCTACACCGCCATCTGTATGAACATGGTATTATCTACAACGCCATCTCTATAAACGTGGAAATATCTACACCGCTATCTGTATGAACTTGGAAATATCTACACTGCTATCTGTATAAAATTGGAATTATCTACCCCACTATCTCTATAAACATGGAAATATCTACACCGCTATCTGTATAAACATGGAAATATCTACACCGCTATCTGTATAAACATGGAAATATCTTCAACACTATCTGTATAAACATGGAAATATCTACAACGCTGTCTCTATAAACTTGGAAATAACTACACCACTATCTCTATAAACATGGAAATATCTAGACCGCCATCTCTATAAACATGGAAATATCTACACCGCCATCTGTATAAACATGGAATTATCTATACCGCTATCTGCATAAACATGGAAATATCTACACCGCCATCTCTATGAACATGCAAATATCTACACAACTATCTGTTTATCAGTGGAAATATCTGCATTGCTATCCCTATAAACATGGAAATATCTACACTGCTATCTGTATAAACATGGAAATATCTACACCGCCACCTGTATGAACATGGAAATATCTACACTGTCATCCGAACTAACATGGAAATATCTACACCGCCATCTGTATGAGCATGGAAATATCTACAATGCCATCTGTATGAACATGGAAATATCTACACCGCTGACTGTATGAGCATGGAAATATCTACAACGCTATCTGTATGAACATGGAAATATCTACACCGCTCTCTGTATGAACATGGAAATATCTACACCGCTATCAGTATGAACATGGAAATATCTACACCGCTCTCTGTATGAACATGGAAATATCTACACCGCTATCTGTACGAACATGCAAATATCTACACAGCTATCTGTATATCAATGGAAATATCTACACTGCTATCTGTATAAACAGGGAAATAACTACTCTGCTATCTGTATAAACATGGAAATATCTACACCGCCACCTGTATGAACATGGAAATATCTACACTGCCATCCGTACAAACATGGAAATATCTACACCGCCATCTGTATGAGCATGTAAATATCTACAATGCCATCTGTATGAACATGGAAATATCTACACCGCTGACTGTATGAGCATGGAAATATCTACAACGCTATCTGTATGAACATGGAAATATCTACACCGCTATCTGTATGAACATGGAAATATCTACACCGCTATCTGTATGAACATGGAAATATCTACACCGCTCTCCGTAGGAACATGGAAATATCTACACCGCTATCTGTACAAACATGCAAATATCTACACAGCTATCTGTATACCAATGGAAATATCTACACTGCTATCTCTATAAACATGGAAATAACTACACTGCTATCTGTATAAACATGGAAATATCTACACCGCCACCTGTATGAACATGGAAATACCTACACTGCCATCCATACGAACATGGAAATATCTTCACCGCCACCTGTATGAACATGGAAATACCTACAATGCCATCCATACGAACATGGAAATATCTACACCGCCATCTGTATGAACATGTAAATATCTACACCGCCCTCTGTATGAACATGGAAATATATACACCGCTAACTGTATGAACATGGAAATATCTGCACCGCCATCTGTACGAACATGGAAATATCTACATCGCCATGTGTATGTACATGGAAATATCTACGCCGCCATCTCTATGAACATGGAAATATCTACACCACCATTTGTATGAACATGGAAATATCTACACCGCCATCTGTATGAACATGGAAATATCTTCACCCCCATCTGTTTGAGCATGGATATATCTACACCGGCATCTGGATGAACATGGAAATATCTACAACGCTATCTGCATGAACATGGAAATATCTACACAGCTATCTGCACATACATAGAAATATCTACACAGATTTCTCTATAAATATGGAAATAACTACAGCGCTATCACTATAAACTTCGGAATATCTACACCGCCATCTGTATGAACATGGAAATATCTACACCGCCATCTGTACGAACATGGACATATCTACACCGCCATCTGTATGAACATGGAAATATCTACACAGCCATCTGTGTGAACATTGAAATATCTACACCGCTAACTGTACGAACATGGAAATATCTGCACCGCTATCTGTATGAACATGTAAATATTTACACCGCTTTCTGTATGAACATGGAAATATCTATACGGATATCTGTATGAACATGCAAATATCTACACAGCTATCTGTTTATCAATGGAAATATCTGCACTGCTATCTCTATAAACATGGAAATATCTACACTGCTATCTGTATAAACATGGAAATATCTACACCGCCACCTGTATGAACATGGAAATATCTACACTGCCATCCATACGAACATGGAAATATCGACACCGCTGACTGTATGAGCATGGAAATATGTACAACGCTATCTGTATGAACATTGAAATATCTACACCGCTATCTGTATGAACATGGAAATAACTACACCGCTATCTGTATTAACATGGAAATATCTATACCGCTCTCTGTATGAACGTGGAAATATCTACACCGTTATCAGTACGAACATGCAAATATCTACACAGCTATCTGTATACCAATGGAAATATCTACACTGCTATCTCTATAAACATGGAAATAACTACACTGCTATCTGTATAAACATGGACATATCTACACCGCCACCTGTATGAACATGAAAATATCTACACTGCCATCCATTCGAACACGGAAATATCTACACCGCCGTCTGTATGAACATGTAAATACCTACACGGCCCTCTGTGTGAACATGGAAATATCTACACCGCTAACTGTATGAACATGGAAATATCCGCACCGCCATCTGTAAGAACATGGACATATCTACACTGCCATCTGTATTAAGATGGAAATATCTACACCGCTATCTGTATAAACATGGAAATATCTGCGCCACTATCTGTATAAACATGAAAATATCCGCACCGCTATCTGTATAAACATGGAAATATCTACACCGCTATCTGCATAAACATGGAAATATCCACACCGCTATCTGTGAAAACATGGAAATGTCTACACCGCTATCTGTGTAAACATGGAAATATCTACACCGCCATCTGTTTAAACATGAAAAGATCTACACCGCCATCTCTCTAAACATGGAAATATGTACACCGCCATCTGTATGAACATGGAAATATCTACACCGCCATCTCTATAAACGTGGAAATATCTACACCGTTATCTGTATGAACTTGGAAATATCTACACTGCTATCTGTATAAAATTGGAATTATCTACACCACTATCTCTAAAAACATGGAAATATCTACACCGCTATCTGTATAAACATGGAAATATCTACACCACTATCTGTATAAACATGGAAATATCTTCACCGCTATCTCTATAAACATGGAAATATCTACAATGCTGTCTCTATAAACCTGGAAATAACTACACCACTATCTCTATAAACATGGAAATATCTAGTCCACCATCTGTATAAACATGGAAATATCTACACCACCTTCTGTATAAACATGGAAATAACTATACCGCTATCTGCGTAAACATGGAAATATCTACACCGCCATCTCTATGAACATGCAAATATCTACACCGCCATCAGTACGAACATGGAAATATCTACACCACCATCTGTATGAACATGTAAATATCTACACCGCCATCTGTATGAACATGGAAATAACTACACCGCTTACTGTATGAACATGGAAGTATCTGCACCGCTATCTGTGTGAAGATGGAAATATCTACACCGTTATCCCTATGAACATGGAAATATCTACACCGCTATCTGTATGAACATGGAAATATCTACACCGCTATCTGTATGAACATGGGAATATCTACACCGCTATCTGTATGAACATGTAAATATCTACACAGCTATCGGTATATCAATGGAAATATCTACACTGCTATCTCTACAAACAAGCAAATAACTACACTGCTATCTGTATAAACATGGAAATATCTCCACCGTCATCTCTATGAACATGGAAATATCTACACCGCCATTTGTATGTACATGGAAATATCTACACCGCCATCTCTATGAACATGGAAATATCTACACCGCTATCTGTATGAACATGGAAATATCTACACCGCTATCTGTATGAACATGCAAATATCTAAACAGCTACCAGTATATCATTGGAAAAATCTACACTGATATCTCTATAAACATGGAAATATCTACACCGCTATCTGTATAAACATGGAAATATCTACACCGCTATCTGTATAAACATGGAAATATCTTCACCGCTATCTGTATAAACATGGAAATATCTACAACGCTCTCTCTATAAACTTGGAAATAACTACACCACTATCTCTATAAACATGGAAATAACTAGACTGCCATGTCTATAAACATGGAAATATCTACACCACCATCTGTATAAACATGGAAATATCTATACCGCTATCTGCATAAACATGGAAATATCTACACCGCCATCTCTATGAACATGGAAATATCTACACCGCCATCTGTACGAACATGGAAATATCTACACCACCATCTGTATGAACATGTAAATATCTACACCGCTATCTGTATGAACATGCAAATATCTACTCAGCTATCTGTTTATCAATGGAAATATCTGCACTGCTATCTCTATAAACATGGAAATAACTACAGTGCTATCTGTATAAACATGGAAATATCTACACTGACACCTGTATGAACATGGAAATATCTACACCGCCATCTGTATGAACATGTAAATATCTACAATGCCATCTGTATGAACATGGAAACATCTACACCGCTGACTGAATGAACATGGAAATATCTACAACGCTATCTGTATGAACATGGAAATATCTACACCGCTATCTGTATGAACATGGAAATATCTACACCGCTATCTGTATGAACATGGAAATATCTGCCCCGCCATCTGTACGAACATGGACATATCTACACCGCCATTTGTATGAACATGGAAATGTGTACAACGCCATCTGTGCGAACATGGACATAACTACACCGCCATCTGTATTAAGATGGAAATATCTACACCGCTATCTGTATAAATATGGAAATATCTGCCCAACTATCTGTATAAACATGGAAATATCCGCACCACTATCTGTATAAACATGGAAATATCTACACCGCTATCTGTATGAACATGGAAATATCTACACCGCTATCTGTATGAACATGCAAATATCTACACAGCTATCTGTATATCAATGGAAATATCTACACTGCTATCTCTATAAACATGGAAATAACTACGCTGCTATCTGTATAAACATGGAAATATCTACACCGCCACCTGTATGAACATGGAAATATCTACACTGCCATCTGTATGAACATGGAAATATCTACACCGCCATCAGTATGAACATGGAAATATCTACACCGCTAACTGTAAGAACATGGAAATACCTACACCGCTATCTGTATGAACATGGAAATATCTACACCGCCATCTGTATGAACATGCAAATATCTACACCGTTCTCTGTTTGAACATGGAAATATCTTCACCGCTATCTGTATGAACATGGAAGTATCTTCACCGCTATCTGTATGAACATGCAAATATCTACACCGGCATCTGGATGAACATGGAAATATCTACACCGCTATCTGCATGAACATGGAAATATCTACACAGCTATCTGCATATACATGGAAATATCTACACAGATTTCTCTATAAATATGGAAATAATTACAGCGCTATCTCTGTAAACTTTGAAATATCTACACCGCCATCTGTATGAACATGGAAATATCTACACCGCCATCTGTACGAACGTGGACATATCTACACCGCCATCTGTATTAAGCTGGAAATATCTACACCGCTATCTTTATAAACATGGAAATATCTGCACCACTATCTGCATAAACATGGAAATATCCGCAACGCTATCTGTATAAACATGGAAATATCTACACGGCTATCTGCATAAACATGGAAATATCCGCACCGCTATCTGTATAAACATGGAAATATCTTCACCGCTATCTGCATAAACATGGAAATATCCACACCGCTATCTGTGTAAACATGGAAATGTCTACAGCGCTATCTGTGTAAACATGGAAACATCTACAACGCCATATGTGTAAACATGTAAATATCTACACCGCCATCCCTATAAACATGGAAATAACTACACCGCCATCTGTATGAACATGGAAATATCTACACCGCCACCTCTATAAACGTGGAAATATCTACACTGCTATCTGTATGAACTTGGAAATATCTACACTGCTATCTGTATAAAATTGAAATTATCTACACCATTATCTCTAGAAACATGGAAATATCTACACTGCTATCTGTATAAACATGGAAATATCTACACCGCTATCTGTATAAACATGGAAATATCTACAACGCTGTCTCTATAAACTTGGAAATAACTACACCACTATCTTTATAAACATGGAAATATGTAGAATGCCATCTCTATAAACATGGAAATATCTACACCACCATCTGTATAAACATGGAAATATCTATACCGCTATCTGCATAAACATGGAAATTTCTACACCGCCATCTCTAAGAACATGGAAATACCTACACTGCCATTTGTATGAACATGGAAATATCTACACCGCCATCTGTATGAACATGGAAATATCTTCACCGACATCTGTATGAACATGGATATATCTACACCGGCATCTGGATGAACATGGAAATATCTACAAAGCTATCTGCATGAACATGGAAATATCTACACAGCTATCTGCCTATACATGGAAATATCCACACAGATATCTCTATAAATATGGAAATAACTACAGTGCTATCTCTATAAACTTCGAAATACCTACACCGCCATCAATATGAGCATGGAAATATCTACACCGCCATCTGTACGAACATGGACATATCTACACCGTCATCTGTATTAAGATGGAAATATCTACACCACTATCTGTATAAGCATGGAAATATCTGCACCACTATCTGTATAAACATGGAAATAACCGCACCGCTATGTGTATAAACATGGAAATACCTACCCCGCTATCTGCATAAACATGGAAATATCCACACCGTTATCTGCGTAAACATGGAAATGTCTACACCGCTATCTGTGTAAACATGAAAATATCTACACCGCCATCTCTATAAGCATGGAAATATCTACACCGCCATCAGTATGAACATGGAAATATCTACACCGCCATCTCTATAAACGTGGAAATATCTACACCGCTATCTGTATGAACTAAGAAATATCTACCCTACTATCTGTATAAAATTGGAATTATCTACACCGATATCTGTATGAATATGGAAATATCTACACCACTATCTGTATGAACATGGAAATATCTACACCGCTCTCTGTATGAACATGGAAATATCTACACCGCTATCTGCATGAACATGGAAATATCTACACACCTATCTGCATATACATGGAAATATCTACACAGATTTCTCTATAAATATGGAAATAACTACAGCGCTATCTCCATAAACTTCGAAATATCTACACCGCCGTCTGTATGAAGATGGAAATATCTACAGCGCTATCTGTACGAACATGGACATATCTACACCGCCATCTGTATTAAGCTGGAAATATCTACCCCGCTATATTTATAAACATGGACATATCTGCACCACTATCTGCATAAACATGGAAATATCCGCAACACTATCTGTATAAACATAGAAATATCTACTCCGCTATCTGCATAAACATGGAAATATCCACACTGCTATCTGTGTAAACATGGAAATGTCCACAACGGTATCTGTGTAAACATGGAGATATCTACAGCGCCATCTGTGTAAAGATGAAAATATCTACACCGCCATCTCTATAAACATGGAAATATCTACACCGCCATCTGTATGAACATGGAAATATCTAAACAGCCATCTCTATAAACGTGGAAATATCTACACCGCTATCTGTATGAACTTGGAAATATCTACACTGCTATCTGTATAAAATTGGAATTATCTACACCGCTATCTCTATAAACATGGAAATATCTACACCGCTATCTGTATAAACATGGAAATATCTACACCGCTATCTGTATAAACATGGAAATATCTTCACCACTATCTGTATAAACATGGAAATATCTACAACGCTGTCTCTATAAACTTGGAAATAACTACACCACTATCTCTATAAACATGGAAATATCTAGACCGCCATCTCTATAAACATGGAAATATCTACACCACCATCTGTATAAACATGGAATTATCTATACCGCTATCTGCATAAACATGGAAATATCTACACCGCCATCTCTATGAACATGCAAATATCTACACAGCTATCTGTTTATCAGTGGAAATATCTGCATTGCTATCCCTATAAACATGCAAATATCTACACTGCTATCTGTATAAACATGGAAATATCTACACCGCCACCTGTATGAACATGGAAATATCTACACTGCCATCCGAACTAACATGGAAATATCTACACCGCCATCTGTATGAGCATGGAAATATCTACAATGCCATCTGTATGAACATGGAAATATCTACACCGCTGACTGTATGAGCATGGAAATATCTACAACGCTATCTGTATGAACATGGAAATATCTACACCGCTATCTGTATGAACATGGAAATAACTACACCGCTATCTGTATGAACATGGAAATATCTACACCGCTCTCTGTATGAACATGGAAATATCTACACCGCTATCTGTACGAACATGCAAATATCTACACAGCTATCTGTATATCAATGGAAATATCTACACTGCTATCTCTATAAACAGGGAA
Organism: Gorilla gorilla gorilla; assembly: GCF_029281585.2. NCBI lineage: Eukaryota > Metazoa > Chordata > Mammalia > Primates > Hominidae > Gorilla > Gorilla gorilla. Next base: position 213,457,157 of record NC_086017.1, on the reverse strand, counting down.
ATAACTACTCTGCTATCTGTATAAACATGGAAATATCTACACCGCCACCTGTATGAACATGGAAATATCTACACTGCCATCCGTACAAACATGGAAATATCTACACCGCCATCTGTATGAGCATGTAAATATCTACAATGCCATCTGTATGAACATGGAAATATCTACACCGCTGACTGTATGAGCATGGAAATATCTGCAACGCTATCTGTATGAACATGGAAATATCTACACCGCTATCTGTATGAACATGGAAATATCTACACCGCTATCTGTATGAACATGGAAATATCTACACCGCTCTCTGTAGGAACATGGAAATATCTACACCGCTATCTGTACGAACATGCAAATATCTACACAGCTATCTGTATACCAATGGAAATATCTACACTGCTATCTCTATAAACATGGAAATAACTACACTGCTATCTGTATAAACATGGAAATATCTACACTGCCACCTGTATGAACATGGAAATACCTACACTGCCATCCATACGAACATGGAAATATCTACACCGCCATCTGTATGAACCTGTAAATATCTACACCGCCCTCTGTATGAACATGGAAATATCTACACCGCTAACTGTATGAACATGGAAATATCTGCACCGCCATCTGTACGAACATGGAAATATCTACATCGCCATGTGTATGTACATGGAAATATCTACACCGCCATCTCTATGAACATGGAAATATCTACACCACCATTTGTATGAACATGGAAATATCTACACCGCCATCTGTATGAACATGGAAATATCTTCACCCCCATCTGTTTGAGCATGGATATATCTACACCGGCATCTGGATGAACATGGAAATATCTACACCGCTATCTGCATGAACATGGAAATATCTACACAGCTATCTGCACATACATAGAAATATCTACACAGATTTCTCTATAAATATGGAAATAACTACAGCGCTATCACTATAAACTTCGGAATATCTACACCGCCATCTGTATGAACATGGAAATATCTACACCGCCATCTGTACGAACATGGACATATCTACACCGCCATCTGTATGAACATGGAAATATCTACACAGCCATCTGTGTGAACATTGAAATATCTACACCGCTAACTGTACGAACATGGAAATATCTGCACCGCTATCTGTATGAACATGTAAATATTTACACCGCTTTCTGTATGAACATGGAAATATCTATACGGATATCAGTATGAATATGCAAATATCTACACAGCTATCTGTTTATCAATGGAAATATCTGCACTGCTATCTCTATAAACATGGAAATATCTACACTGCTATCTGTATAAACATGGAAATATCTACACCGCCACCTGTATGAACATGGAAATATCTACACTGCCATCCATACGAACATGGAAATATCTACACCGCTGACTGTATGAGCATGGAAATATGTACAACGCTATCTGTATGAACATTGAAATATCTACACCGCTATCTGTATGAACATGGAAATAACTACACCGCTATCTGTATTAACATGGAAATATCTACACCGCTCTCTGTATGAACGTGGAAATATCTACACCGTTGTCAGTACGAACATGCAAATATCTACACAGCTATCTGTATACCAATGGAAATATCTACACTGCTATCTCTATAAACATGGAAATAACTACACTGCTATCTGTATAAACATGGACATATCTACACCGCCACCTGTATTAACATGAAAATATCTACACTGCCATCCATTCGAACACGGAAATATCTACACCGCCGTCTGTATGAACATGTAAATATCTACACGGCCCTCTGTGTGAACATGGAAATATCTACACCGCTAAATGTATGAACATGGAAATATCTGCACCGCCATCTGTAAGAACATGGACATATCTACACCGCCATCTGTATTAAGATGGAAATATCTACACCGCTATCTGTATAAACATGGAAATATCTGCGCCACTATCTGTATAAACATGAAAGTATCCGCACCGCTATCTGTATAAACATGGAAATATCTACACCGCTATCTGCATAAACATGGAAATATCCACACCGCTATCTGTGAAAACATGGAAATGTCTACACCGCTATCTGTGTAAACATGGAAATATCTACACCGCCATCTGTGTAAACATGAAAAGATCTACTCCGCCATCTCTCTAAACATGGAAATATGTACACCGCCATCTGTATGAACATGGAAATATCTACACCGCCATCTCTATAAACGTGGAAATATCTACACCGTTATCTGTATGAACTTGGAAATATCTACACTGCTATCTGTATAAAATTGGAATTATCTACACCACTATCTCTAAAAACATGGAAATATCTACACCGCTATCTGTATAAACATGGAAATATCTACACCACTATCTGTATAAACATGGAAATATCTTCACTGCTATCTCTATAAACATGGAAATATCTACAATGCTGTCTCTATAAACTTGGAAATAACTACACCACTATCTCTATAAACATGGAAATATCTAGTCCACCATCTGTATTAACATGGAAATATCTACACCACCTTCTGTATAAACATGGAAATATCTATACCGCTATCTGCGTAAACATGGAAATATCTACACCGCCATCTCTATGAACATGCAAATATCTACACCGCCATCAGTACGAACATGGAAATATCTACACCACCATCTGTATGAACATGTAAATATCTACACCGCCATCTGTATGAACATGGAAATAACTACACCGCTTACTGTATGAACATGGAAGTATCTGCACCGCTATCTGTGTGAAGATGGAAATATCTACACCGTTATCCCTATGAAAATGGAAATATCTACACCGCTATCTGTGTGAACATGGAAATATCTACACCGCTATCTGTATGAACATGGAAATATCTACACCGCTATCTGTATGAACATGTAAATATCTACACAGCTATCGGTATATCAATGGAAATATCTACACTGCTATCTCTACAAACAAGCAAATAACTACACTGCTATCTGTATAAACATGGAAATATCTCCACCGTCATCTCTATGAACATGGAAATATCTACACCGCCATTTGTATGTACATGGAAATATCTACACCACCATCTCTATGAACATGGAAATATCTACACCGCTATCTGTATGAACATGGAAATATCTACACCGCTATCTGTATGAACATGCAAATATCTAAACAGCTACCAGTATATCATTGGAAAAATCTACACTGATATCTCTATAAACATGGAAATATCTACACCGCTATCTGTATAAACATGGAAATATCTACACCGCTATCTGTATAAACATGGAAATATCTTCACCGCTATCTGTATAAACATGGAAATATCTACAACGCTCTCTCTATAAACTTGGAAATAATTACACCACTATCTCTATAAACATGGAAATAACTAGACTGCCATCTCTATAAACATGGAAATATCTACACCACCATCTGTATAAACATGGAAATATCTATACCGCTATCTGCATAAACATGGAAATATCTACACCGCCATCTCTATGAACATGGAAATATCTACACCGCCATCTGTACGAACATGGAAATATCTACACCACCATCTGTATGAACATGTAAATATCTACACCGCTATCTGTATGAACATGCAAATATCTACTCAGCTATCTGTTTATCAATGGAAATATCTGCACTGCTATCTCTATAAACATGGAAATAACTACAGTGCTATCTGTATAAACATGGAAATATCTACACTGCCACCTGTATGAACATGGAAATATCTACACCGCCATCTGTATGAACATGTAAATATCTACAATGCCATCTGTATGAACATGGAAATATCTACACCGCTGACTGAATGAACATGGAAATATCTACAACGCTATCTGTATGAACATGGAAATATCTACACCGCTATCTGTATGAACATGGAAATATCTACACCGCTATCTGTATGAACATGGAAATATCTGCCCCGCCATCTGTACGAACATGGACATATCTACACCGCCATTTATATGAACATGGAAATGTGTACAACGCCATCTGTGCGAACATGGACATAACTACACCGCCATCTGTATTAAGATGGAAATATCTACACCGCTATCTGTATAAATATGGAAATATCTGCCCAACTATCTGTATAAACATGGAAATATCCGCACCACTATCTGTATAAACATGGAAATATCTACACCGCTATCTGTATGAACATGGAAATATCTACACCGCTATCTGTATGAACATGCAAATATCTACACAGCTATCTGTATATCAATGGAAATATCTACACTGCTATCTCTATAAACATGGAAATAACTACACTGCTATCTGTATAAACATGGAAATATCTACACCGCCACCTGTATGAAAATGGAAATATCTACACTGCCATCTGTATGAACATGGAAATATCTACACCGCCATCAGTATGAACATGGAAATATCTACACCGCTAACTGTAAGAACATGGAAATACCTACACCGCTATCTGTATGAACATGGAAATATCTACACCGCCATCTGTATGAACATGCAAATATCTACACCGTTCTCTGTTTGAACATGGAAATATCTTCACCGCTATCTGTATGAACATGGAAGTATCTTCACCGCTATCTGTATGAACATGCAAATATCTACACCGGCATCTGGATGAACATGGAAATATCTACACCGCTATCTGCATGAACATGGAAATATCTACACAGCTATCTGCATATACATGGAAATATCTACACAGATTTCTCTATAAATATGGAAATAATTACAGCGCTATCTCTGTAAACTTTGAAATATCTACACCGCCATCTGTATGAACATGGAAATATCTACACCGCCATCTGTACGAACATGGACATATCTACACCGCCATCTGTATTAAGCTGGAAATATCTACACCGCTATCTTTATAAACATGGAAATATCTGCACCACTATCTGCATAAACATGGAAATATCCGCAACGCTATCTGTATAAACATGGAAATATCTACACGGCTATCTGCATAAACATGGAAATATCCGCACCGCTATCTGTATAAACATGGAAATATCTTCACCGCTATCTGCATAAACATGGAAATATCCACACCGCTATCTGTGTAAACATGGAAATGTCTACAGCGCTATCTGTGTAAACATGGAAACATCTACAACGCCATATGTGTAAACATGCAAATATCTACACCGCCATCTCTATAAACATGGAAATATCTACACCGCCATCTGTATGAACATGGAAATATCTACACCGCCATCTCTATAAACGTGGAAATATCTACACTGCTATCTGTATGAACTTGGAAATATCTACACTGCTATCTGTATAAAATTGAAATTATCTACACCATTATCTCTAGAAACATGGAAATATCTACACTGCTATCTGTATAAACATGGAAATATCTTCACCGCTATCTGTATAAACATGGAAATATCTACAACGCTGTCTCTATAAACTTGGAAATAACTACACCACTATCTTTATAAACATGGAAATATGTAGAATGCCATCTCTATAAACATGGAAATATCTACACCACCATCTGTATAAACATGGAAATATCTATACCGCTATCTGCATAAACATGGAAATTTCTACACCGCCATCTCTAAGAACATGGAAATACCTACACTGCCATTTGTATGAACATGGAAATATCTACACCGCCATCTGTATGAACATGGAAATATCTTCACCGACATCTGTATGAACATGGATATATCTACACCGGCATCTGGATGAACATGGAAATATCTACAAAGCTATCTGCATGAACATGGAAATATCTACACAGCTATCTGCCTATACATGGAAATATCCACACAGATATCTCTATAAATATGGAAATAACTACAGTGCTATCTCTATAAACTTCGAAATACCTACACCGCCATCAATATGAACATGGAAATATCTACACCGCCATCTGTACGAACATGGACATATATGCACCGTCATCTGTATTAAGATGGAAATATCTACACCGCTACCTGTATAAGCATGGAAATATCTGCACCACTATCTGTATAAACATGGAAATAACCGCACCGCTATGTGTATAAACATGGAAATACCTACCCCGCTATCTGCATAAACATGGAAATATCCACACCGTTATCTGCGTAAACATGGAAATGTCTACACCGCTATCTGTGTAAACATGAAAATATCTACACCGCCATCTCTATAAGCATGGAAATATCTACACCGCCATCAGTATGAACATGGAAATATCTACACCGCCATCTCTATAAACGTGGAAATATCTACACCGCTATCTGTATGAACTAAGAAATATCTACACTACTATCTGTATAAAATTGGAATTATCTACACCGCTATCTGTATGAATATGGAAATATCTACACCGCTATCTGTATGAACATGGAAATATCTACACCGCTCTCTGTATGAACATGGAAATATCTACACCGCTATCTGCATGAACATGGAAATATCTACACACCTATCTGCATATACATGGAAATATCTACACAGATTTCTCTATAAATATGGAAATAACTACAGCGCTATCTCCATAAACTTCGAAATATCTACACCGCCATCTGTATGAACATGGAAATATCTACAGCGCCATCTGTACGAACATGGACATATCTACACCGCCATCTGTATTAAGCTGGAAATATCTACACAGCTATATTTATAAACATGGACATATCTGCACCACTATCTGCATAAACATGGAAATATCCGCAACACTATCTGTATAAACATAGAAATATCTACTCCGCTATCTGCATAAACATGGAAATATCCACACTGCTATCTGTGTAAACATGGAAATGTCCACAACGCTATCTGTGTAAACATGGAAATATCTACAGCGCCATCTGTGTAAAGATGAAAATATCTACACCGCCATCTCTATAAACATGGAAATATCTACACCGCCATCTGTATGAACATGGAAATATCTACACAGCCATCTCTATAAACGTGGAAATATCTACACCGCTATCTGTATGAACTTGGAAATATCTACACTGCTATCTGTATAAAATTGAAATTATCTACACCGCTATCTCTATAAACTTGGAAATATCTACACTGCTATCTGTATAAACATGGAAATATCTACACCGCTATCTGTATAAACATGGAGATATCTTCACCGCTATCTCTATAAACATGGAAATATCTACAACGCTGTCTCTATAAACTTGGAAATAACTACACCACTATCTCTATAAACATGGAAATATGTAGACCGCCATCTCTATAAACATGGAAATATCTACACCACCATCTGTATAAACATGGAAATATCTATACCGCTATCTGCATAAACATGGAAATATCTACACCGCCATCTCTAAGAACACGGAAATACCTACACTGCCATGTGTATGAACATGGAAATATCTACACCGCCATCTGTAAGAACATGGAAATATCTTCACTGACATCTGAATGAACATGGATATATCTACACCGGCATCTGGATGAACATGGAAATATCTACAAAGCTATGTGCATGAACATGGAAATATCTACACAGCTATCTGCATATACATGGAAATATGTACACAGATATCTCTATAAATATGGAAATAACTACAGTGCTATCTCTATAAACTTCGAAATACCTACACGGCCATCAATATGAACATGGAAATACCTACACCGCCATCTGTACGAACATGGACATATCTACACCGTCATCTGTATTAAGATGGAAATATCTACACCGCTATCTGTATAAGCATGGAAATATCTGGACCACTATCTGTATAAACATGGAAATATCCGCACCACTATCTGTATAAACATGGAAATACCTACCCCGCTATCTGCAGAAACATGGAAATATCCACACTGGTATCTGTGTAAACAAGGAAATGCCTACACTTCTATCTGTGTAAACATGAAAATATCTACACCGCCATCTCTATAAGCATGGAAATATCTACACCGCCATCTGTATGAACATGGAAATATCTACACCGCCATCTCTATAAACGTGGAAATATCTACACAGCTATCTGTATGAACTTAGAAATATCTACACTGCTATCTGTATAAAATTGGAATTATCTACACCGCTATCTGTATGAACATGGAAATATCTACACCGCTCTGTGTATGAACATGGAAATATCTACACCGCTATCTGTATGAACATGGAAATATCTACACCGCTATCTGTATGAACATGCAAATATCTACACCGGCATCTGGATGAACATGGAAATATCTACACCGCTATCTGCATGAACATGGAAATATCTACACACCTATCTGCATATACATGGAAATATCTACACAGATTTCTCTATAAATATGGAAATAACTACAGCGGGATCTCTATAAACTTTGAAATATCTACACCGCCATCTGTATGAACATGGAAATATCTACAGCGCCATCTGTACGAACATGGACATATCTACACCGCCATCTGTATTAAGCTGGAAATATCTACACCGCTATCTTTATAAACATGGAAATATCTGCACCACTATCTGCATAAACATGGAAATATCCGCAACGCTATCTGTATAAACATGGAAATATCTAGACCGCTATCTGCATAAACATGGAAATATCGACACTGCTATCTGTGTAAACATGGAAATGTCCACACCGCTATCTGTGTACACATGGAAATATCTACACCGCCATCTGTGTAAAGATGAAAATATCCACACTGCCATCTCTATAAACATGGAAATATCTACACCGCCATCTGTATGAACATGGAAATATCTACAACGCCATCTCTATAAACGTGGAAATATCTACACCGCTATCTGTATGAACATGCAAATATCTACACCGGCATCTGGATGAACATGGAAATATCTACACCACTATCTGAATGAACATGGAAATATCTACACCGCCATCTGTACGAACATGGACATATCTACACCGCCATCTGTATTAAGATGGAAATATCTACACCGCTATCTTTATAAACATGGAAATATATGCAACACTATCTGTATAAACATGGAAATACCCGCCCCGCTATCTGTATAAACATGGAAATATCTACACCGCTATCTGCATAAACATGAAAATATCCGCACCGCAATCTGTATAAACATGGAAATATCTACACCGCTATCTGCATAAACATGGAAATATCCACACCGCTATCTGTGTAAACATGGAAATGTCTACACCGCTATCTGTGTAAACATGGAAACACCTACACCGCCATCTGTGTAAACATGCAAATATCTACACCGCCACCTCTATAAACATGGAAATATCTACAACGCCATCTGTATGAACATGGAATTATCTACACCGCCATCTCTATAAACGTGGAAATACCTACACTGCTATCTGTATGAACTTGGAAATATCTACACTGCTATCTGTATAAAATTGAAATTATCTACACCGCTACCTCTATAAACATGGAAATATCTACACTGCTATCTGTATAAACATGGAAATATCTACACCGCTATCTGTATAAACATGGAAGAATCTTCACCGCTATCTGTATAAACATGGAAAAATCTACAACGCTGTCTCTATAAACTTGGAAATAACTACACCACTATCTTTATAAACATGGAAATATGTAGACCGCCATCTCTATAAACATGGAAATATCTACAACACCATCTGTATAAACATGGAAATATCTATACCGCTATCTGCATAAACATGGAAATATCTACACCGCCATCTGTAAGAACATGGAAATATCTTCACCGATATCTGTATGAACATGGATATATCTACACCGGCATCTGGATGAACATGGAAATATCTACAAAGCTATCTGCATGAACATGGAAATATCTACACAGTTATCTGCATATACATGGAAATATCTACACAGATATCTCTATAAATATGGAAATAACTACAGTGCTATCTCTATAAACTTCGAAATACCTACACCGCCATCAATATGAACATGGAAATATCTACACCGCCATCTGTACGAACATGGACATATCTACACCGTCATCTGTATTAAGATGGAAATATCTACACCGCTATCTGTATTAGCATGGAAATATCTGCACCACTATCTGTATAAACATGGAAATATCCGCACCGCTATGTGTATAAACATGGAAATATCTACCCCGCTATCTGCATAAACATGGAAATATTCACACTTCTATCTGTGTAAACAAGGCAATGTCTACACCGCTATCTGTGTAAACATGAAAATATCTACACCGCCATCTCTATAAGCATGGAAATATCTACACCGCCATCTGTATGAACATGGAAATACCTACACCGCCATCTCTATAAACGTCGAAATATCTACACCGCTATCTGTACGAACTTAGAAATACCTACACTGCTATCTGTATAAAATTGGAATTATCTACACCGCTATCTGTATGAATATGGAAATATCTACACCGCTATCTGTATGAACATGGAAATATCTACACCGCTCTCTGTATGAACATGGAAATATCTACACCACTATCTGTATGAACATGGAAATATCTACACCGCTATCTGTATGAACATGCAAATATCTACACAGCTATCTCTATATCAATGGAAATATCTACACAGCTATCTCTATAAACATGGAAATAACTACACTGCTATCTGTATAAACATGGAAATATCTATACCGCTATCTGCATAAACATGGAAATATCTACACCGCCATCTCTATGAACATGGAAATATCTACACCGCCATTTGTATGAACCTGGAAATATCTACACCGCCATCTCTATGAACATGGAATTATCTACACCGCCATTTGTATGAACATGGAAATACCTACACCGCCATCTGTATGAGCATGGAAATATCTTCACCGCCATTTGTATGAACATGGATATATGTACACCGGCATCTTGATGAACATGGAAATATCTACACAGCTATCTGAATATACATGGAAATATCTACACAGATTTCTCTATAAATATGGAAATAACTAAAGCGCTATCTCTATAAACTTCGAAATATCTACACCGCCATCTGTATGAACATGGAAATATCTACACCGCCATCTGTACGATCGTGGACATATCTACACCGCCATCTGTATTAAGATGGAAATATCTACACCGCTATCTGTATAAACATGGAAATATCTGCCCAACTATCTGTATAAACATGGAAATATCCGCACCGCTATCTGTATGAACATGGAAATATCTACACCGCTATCTGTATGAACATGGAAATACCTACACCGCTATCTCTATGAACATGCAAATATCTACACCGCTATCTCTATGAACATGCAAATATCAACACAGCTATCTGTATATCAATGGAAATATCTACACTGCTATCTCTATAAACATGGAAATAACTACACTGCAATCTCTATAAATATGGAAATATCTACACCGCTATCTGTATAAACATGGAAATATCTGCCCAACTATCTGTATAAACATGGAAATATCCGCACCGCTATCTGAATAAACATGGAAATATCCGCACCGCTATCTGTATAAACATGGAGATATCTACACTGCTATCTGCATAAACATGGAAATATCCACACCGCTATCTGTGTAAACATGGAAATGTCTACACCGCTATCTGTGTAAACATGAAAATATCTACACCGCCATCTCTACGAACTTGGAAATATCTACACCGCCATTTGTATGAACATGGAAATATCTACACCGCCATCTCTATAAACGTGGAAATATCTACACCGCTATCGGTATGAACTTGGAAATAGCTACACTGCTCTCTGTATAAAATTCAAATTATCTACACCATTACCTCTATAAACATGGAAATATCTACACTGCTATCTGTATAAACATGGAAATATCTACACCGCTATCTGTATAAACATGGAAATATCTTCACCGCTATCTGTAAAAACATGGAAATATCTACAACGCTGTCTCTATAAACTTGGAAATAACTACACCACTATCTCTGTAAACATGGAAATATCTAGACCGCCATCTCTATAAACATGGAAATATATACACCACCATCTGTATAAACATGGAAATATGTATAACGCTATCGGCATAAAGATGGAAATATCTACACCGCCATCTCTATGAACATGGAAATATCTACACCGCCATCTGCACGAACAAGGAAATATCTATACCGCCATCTGTATGAACATGTAAATATCTACACCGCCATCTGTATGAACATGGAAATATCTACACTGCTATCGGTATAAACATGGAAATATCTACACTGCTATCTGTATGAACATGGAAATATCCACACCGTTATCTGTATAAACATGGAAATATCTACACCGCTATCTGTATAAACATGGAAATATCTACACCGCTATCTGTACGAACATGGAAATATCTACACCGCTATCTGTATGAACATGCAAATATCTACACAGCTATCTGTATAAACTTGGAAATATCTACACAGCTGTCTCTATAATCATGGAAATAACTACACTGCTATCTGTATGAACATGGAAATATCTACACTGCCATCCGTACGAACATGGAAATATCTACACCACCAGCTGTATGAACATGGAAATATCTACACCGCCATCTGTATGAACTTGGAAATATCTACACCGCTAACTGTATGAACATGGAAATATCTACACCGCTATTGGTATGAACATGGAAATATCTACACCGCTATCTGTATGAACATGGAAATATCTACACCGATATCTGTATGAACATGGAAATATCTACACCGCCATCTGTATGAACATGGAAATATCTACACCACCGTCTGTATGAACATGTAAATACCTACACCGCCATCTGTATGAACATGGAAATATCTACACCGCTAACTGTATGAACATGGAAATATCTACACCGCTATCTGTATGAACATGGAAATATCTACACTGCTATCTGTATGAACATGGAAATATCTTCACCGCTATCTCTATGAACATGCAAATATCTACACAGCTATCTGTATATCAATGGAAATATCTTCACTGCTATCTCTATAAACATGGAAATAACTACACTGATATCTCTATAAATATGGAAATATCTACACCGCCATATCTATGAACATGGAAATATCTACACCAACATTTGTATGAACATGGAAATATCTACACCGCCATCTCTATGAACGTGGAAATATCTACACCGCCATTTGTATGAACATGGAAATATCTACATCACCATCTGTAAGAACATGGAGATATCTTCACCACCATCTGTATGAACATGGATATATGTACACAGGCATCTGGATGAACATGGAAATATCTACACCGCCATCTGTATTAAGATGGAAATATCTACACCGCTATCTGTATAAACATGGAAATATCTGCCCAACTATCTGTATAAACAAGGAAATATCCGCACCGCTATCTGTACAAACATGGAAATATCTACACTGCTATCTGCATAAACATGGAAATATCCACACCGCTATCTGTGTAAACATGGAAATGTCTACACCACTATCTGTGTAAACAGGGAAATATCTACACCACCATCTGTGTAAACATGAAAATATCTACACCGCCATCCCTATAAACATGGAAATATCTACACCACCATCTGTATGAACATGGAAATATCTACACCACCATCTCTATAAAAGTGGAAATATCTACACCGCTATCTGTATGAACTTGGAAATATCTACACTGCTCTCTGTATAAAATTCAAATTATCTACACCAATATCTCTATAAACATGGAAATATCTACACTGCTATCTGTATAAACATGGAAATATCTACACCGCTATCTGTATAAACATGGAAATATCTTCACCGCTATCTGTATAAACATGGAAATATCTACAACGCTGTCTCTATAAACTTGGAAATAACTACACCACTATCTCTGTAAACATGGAAATATCTAGACCGCCATCTCTATAAACATGGAAATATCTACACCACCATCTGTATAAACATGGAAATATCTATACCGCCATCTCTATAAACATGGAAATATCTACACCACCATCTGTATAAACATGGAAATAACTATACCGCTATCTGCATAAACATGGAAATATCTACACCGCCATCTCTATGAACATGGAAATATCTACACCACCATCTGTACGAACATGGAAATAACTTTACCGCCATCTGTATGAACATGTAAATATCTACACCGCCATCTGTACGAACATGGAAATATCTACACCGCTAACTGTATTAACATGGAAATATCTACACCGCTGTCTGTATGAACATGGAAATATCTACACCGTTATCTGTATGAACATAGAAATATCTACACCGCTATCTGTATGAACATGGAAATAGCTACACCACTATCTGTACGAACATGGAAATATCTACACCGCCATCTGTATGAACATGCAAATATCTACACAGCTATCTGTATATCAATGGAAAAATCTACACCACTATCTCTATTAACATGGAAATAACTACACTGCTATCTGTATAAACATGGAAATATCTACACGGCCACCTGTAGGAACATGGAAATATCTACACTACCATCCGTACAAACATGGAAATATCTACACCGCCATCTGTATGAACATGGAAATATCTACACCGCTAAATGTATGAACATGGAAAAGTCTACACCGCTATTGGTATGAACATGGAAATATCTACACCGCTATCTGTATGAACATGGAAATATCTACACCGCTATCAGTATGAACATGGAAATATCTACACCGCTATCTGTATGAACATGGAAATATCTACCCCGCCATCTGTATCAACATGTAAATATCTACACCGCCATCTGTATGAACTTGGAAATATCTACACCGCTAACTGTATGAACATGGAAATATCTACACCGCTATTGGTATGAGCATGGAAATATCTACACCGCTATCTGTATGAACATGGAAATATCTACACCGATATCTGTATGAACATGGAAATATCTACACCGCCATCTGTATGAACATGGAAATATCTACACCGCCGTCTGTATGAACATGTAAATACCTACACCGCCATCTGTATGAACATGGAAATATCTACACCGCTAACTGTATGAACATGGAAATATCTACACCGCTATCTGTATGAACATGGAAATATCTACACCGCTATCTGTATGAACATGGAAATATCTACTCCGCTATCTGTATGAACATGGAAATATCTTCACCGCTATCTCTATGAACATGCAAATATCTACACCGCTATCTCTATGAACATGCAAATATCTACACAGCTATCTGTATATCAATGGAAATATCTTCACTGCTATCTCTATAAACATGGAAATAACTACACTGATATCTCTATAAATATGGAAATATCTACACCGCCATATCTATGAACATGGAAATATCTACACCACCATTTGTATGAACATGGAAATATCTACACCGCCATCTCTCTGAACGTGGAAATATCTACACCGCCATTTGTATGAACATGGAAATATCTACACCACCATCTGTAAGAACATGGAAATATCTTCACCGCCATCTGTATGAACATGGATATATGTACACAGGCATCTGGATGAACATGGAAATATCTACACCGCCATCTGTATTAAGATGGAAATATCTACACCGCTATCAGTATAAACATGGAAATATCTGCCCAACTATCTGTATAAACATGGAAATATCCGCACCGCTATCTGTACAAACATGGAAATATCTACACTGCTATCTGCATAAACATGGAAATATCCACACCGCTATCTGTGTAAACATGGAAATGTCTACACCACTATCTGTGTAAACAGGGAAATATCTACACCACCATCTGTGTAAACATGAAAATATCTACACCGCCATCCCTATAAACATGGAAATATCTACACCACCATCTGTATGAACATGGAAATATCTACACCGCCATCTCTATAAAAGTGGAAATATTTACACCGCTATCTGTATGAACTTGGAAATATCTACACTGCTCTCTGTATAAAATTCAAATTATCTACACCAATATCTCTATAAACATGGAAATATCTACACTGCTATCTGTATAAACATGGAAATATCTACACCGCTATCTGTATAAACATGGAAATATCTTCACCGCCATCTGTATGAACATGGAAATATCTACACCGCTAAATGTATGAACATGGAAATGTCTACACCGCTATTGGTATGAACATGGAAATATCTACACCGCTATCTGTATGAACATGGAAATATCTACACCGCTATCTGTATGAACATGGAAATATCTACACCGCTATCTGTATGAACATGGAAATATCTACCCCGCCATCTGTATCAACATGTAAATATCTACACCGCCATCTGTATGAACATGGAAATATCTACACCGCTAACTGTATGAACATTTAAATATCTACACCGCTATCTGTATGAACATGGAAATATCTACACCGCTATCTGTATTAACATGGAAATATCTACACCGCTATCTGTATGAACATGGAAATATCTACACCGCTATCTGTATGAACATGGAAATATCTACACCGCTATCTGTATGAACATGCAAATATCTACACAGCTATCTGTATATCAATGGAAATATCCAGACTGGTATCTCTATAAACATGGAAATAACTACACTACTATCTGTATAAACATGGAAATATCTACACCGCCATCTCTATGAACATGGAAATATCTACACCGCCATTTGTATGAACCTGGAAATATCTACACCGCCATCTCTATGAACATGGAATTATCTACACCGCCATTTGTATTAACATTGAAATACCTACACCGCCATCTGTATGAGCATGGAAATATCTTCACCGCCATTTGTATGAACATGGATATATGTCCACAGGCATCTGGATGAACATGGAAATATCTACACCGTAATCTGCATGAACACGAAAATATCTACACAGCTATCTGAATATACATGGAAATATCTACACAGATTTCTCTATAAATATGGAAATAACTGAAGCGCTATCTCTATAAACTTCGAAATATCTACACCGCCATCTGTATGAAGATGGAAATATCTACACCGCCATCTGTACGATCATGGACATATCTACACCGCCATCTGTATTAAGATGGAAATATCTACACCGCTATCTGTATAAACATGGAAATATCTGCCCAACTATCTGTATAAACATGGAAATATCCGCACCGCTATCTGTATGAACATGGAAATATCTACACCGCTATCTGTATGAACATGGAAATACCTACACCGCTATCTCTATGAACATGCAAATATCTACACCGCTATCTCTATTAACATGCAAATATCAACACAGCTATCTGTATATCAATGGAAATATCTACACTGCTATCTCTATAAACATGGAAATAACTACACTGCTATCTCTATAAATATGGAAATATCTACACAGCCATCTCTATGAACATGGAAATATCAGCACCGCTATCTGTATGAACATGGAAATATCTACACCGCCATCTGTATGAACATGGAAATAGTACACCGCCATCTGTACGAACATGGAAATATCTACACCGCTATCTGAATGAACATGCAAATATCTACACAGCTATCTGTATATCAATGAAAATATCTACACCGCTTTCTCTATTAACATGGAAATAACTACACTGCTATCTGTATAAACATGGAAATATCTACACCGACACCTTTATGAACATGGAAATATCTACACTGCCATCCATACAAACATGGAAATATCTACACCGCCATCTGTATGAACATGTAAATATCTTCACCGCCATCTGTGTGAACATGGAAATATCCTCACCGCTAAATGTATGAACATGGAAACGTCTACACCGCTATTGGTATTAACATGGAAATATCTACACCGCTATCTGTATGAACATGGAAATATCTACACCGCTATCTGTATGAACATGGAAATATCTACACCGCTATCTGTATGAACAAGGAAACATCTCCACTGCCGTCTGTATGAACATGTGCATATCTACACCGCCATCTGTATGAACATGGAAATATCTACACCGCTAACTGTATGAACATTTAAATATCTACACCGCTATCTGTACGAACATGGCAATATCTACACCGCTATCTGTATTAACATGGAAATATCTACACCGCTGTCTGTATGAACATGGAAATATCTACACCGCTATCTGTATGAACATGGAAATATCTACACCGCTATCTGTATGAACATGCAAATATCTACACAGCTATCTGTATATCAATGGAAATATCCAGACTGGTATCTCTATAAACATGGAAATAAATACACTGCTATCTGTATAAACATGGAAATATCTACACCGCCATCTCTATGAGCATGGCAATATCTACACCGCTATCTGTATGAACATGGAAATATCTACACCGCTATCTGTATGAACATGGAAATATCTACACCGCTATCTGTATGAACATGGAAATATCTGCACCGCCATCTGTATGAACATGTAAATATCTACACCGCCATCTGTATGAACATGTAAATATCTACACCGCTAACTGTATGAACAAGGAAATATCTACACCGCTATCTGTTTGAACATGGAAATATCTACACCGCTATCTGTATGAACATGGAAATATCTACGCCGCTATCTGTATGAACATGGAAATATCTAGACCGCTATCTGCATGAACATGCAAATATCTACACAGCTATCTGTATATCAATGAAAATATCCACACTGCTATCCCAATAAACATGCAAATAACTAAACTGCTATCTGTATAAATATGGAAATATCTACTCCGCCATCTCTATGAACATGGAAATATCTACAGCACCATTTGTATGAACATGGAAATATCTACAACGCCATCTCTATGAACATGGAAATATCTACACCACCATTTGTATGAACATGGAAATATCTACACCACCATATGTATGAACATGGAAATAAATTCACCGCCATCTGTATGAACATGGATATATGTACACCGGCATCGGGATGAACATGGAAATATCTACACCATAATCTGCATTAACATGGAAATATCTACAATGTTATCTGAATATAAATGGAGATATCTACACAGATTTCTCTATCAATATGGAAATAACTACATCACTATCTCTATAAACTTCGAAATATCTACACCGCCATCTGTATGAACCTGGAAATATCTACACCGCCATCTGTACGATCATGGACATATCTACACCGCCATCTGTATTAAGATGGAAATATCTACACCGCTTTCTGTATAAACATGGAAATATCTGCCCAACTATCTGTATAAACATGGAAATATCCGCACCGCTATCTGAATAAACTTGGAAGTATCCGCACCGCTATCTGTATAAACATGGAGATATCTACACTGCTATCTGCATAAACATGGAAATATCCACACCGCTATCTGTGTAAACATGGAAATGTCTACACCGCTATCTGTGTAAACATGGAAATATCTACACCGCCATCTGTGTAAACATGAAGATATCTACACCGCCATCTCTATGAACATGGAAATATCTACACCGCCATGTGTATGAACATGGAAATATCTACACCGCCATCTCTATAAACGTGGAAATATCTACACCGATATCTGTATGAACTTGGAAATATCTACACTGCTCTCTGTATAAAATTCAAATTATCTACACCATTATCTCTATAAACATGGAAATATCTACACTGCTATCTGTATAAACATGGAAATATCTACACCGCTATCTGTATAAACATGGAAATATCTTCACCGCTATCTGTATAAACATGGAAATATCTACAACGCTGTCTCTATAAGCTTGGAAATAACTACACCACTATCTCTGTAAACATGGAAATATCTAGACCGCCATCTCTATAAACATGGAAATATCTACACCACCATCTGTATAAACATGGAAATATCTATAACGCTATCGGCATAAAGATGGAAATATCTACACCGCCATCTCTATGAACATGGAAATATCTACACTGCAATCTGTACGAACAAGGAAATATCTATACCGCCATCTGTATGAACATGTAAATATCTACACCGCCATCTGTATGAACATGGAAATATCTACACCGCTAACTGTATAAACATGGAACTATCTACACTGCTATCTGTATGAATATGGAAATATCTACACCGCTATCTGTATGAACATGGAAATATCTACACCGCTATCTGTACGAACATGGAAATATCTACACCGCTATCTGTACGAACATGGAAATATCTACACCGCTATCTGTATGAACATGCAAATATCTAAACAGCGATCTGTATAAACATGGAAATATCTACACAGCTGTCTATATAATCATGGAAATAACTACACTGCTATGTGTATAAACATGGAAATATCTACACCGCCACCTGTATGAACATGGAAATATCTACACTGCCATCCGTACGAACATGGAAATATCTACACCACCATCTGTATGAACATGGAAATATCTACACCGCCATCTGTATGAACATGGAAATATCTACACCGCTAACTGTATGAACATGGAAATATCTACACCGCTATCGGTATGAACATGGAAATATCTACACCGCTATCTGTATGAACATGGAAATATCTACACCGATATCTGTATGAACATGGGACTATCTACACCGCTATCTGTATGATCATGGAAATATCTACTCCGCCATCTGTATGAACATGGAAATATCTACACCGCCATCTGTATGAACATGGAAATATCTACACCGCTAACTGTATGAAAATGGAAATATCTACACCGCTATCTGTATGAACATGGAAATATCTACACCGCTATCTGTATGAACATGGAAACATCTTCACCACTATCTCTATGAACATGCAAATATCTACACCGCTGTCTCTATGAACATGCAAATATCTACACAGCTATCTGTATATCACTGGAAATATCTTCACTGCTATCTCTATAAACATGGAAATATCTACACTGCTATCTCTATAAATATGGAAATATCTACACCGCCATCTCTATGAACATGGAAATATCTACACCGCCATTTGTATGAACATGGAAATATCTACACCGCCATCTCTATGAACATGGAAATATCTACACCGCCATTTGTATAAACATGGAAATATCTACACCACCATCTGTATGAACATGGAAATATCTTCACCGCCATCTGTATGAACATGGACATATGTACACAGGCATCTGGATGAACATGGAAATATCTACACCGCTATCTGCATGAACATGGAAATATCTACACAGCTATCTGAATATACATGGAAATATCTACACAGATTTCTCTATAAATATGGAAATAACTACAGCGCTATCTCTATAAACTTTGAAATATCTACACCGCCATCTGTATGAACATGGAAATATCCACACGGCCATCTGTACAAACATGGACATATCTACACCGCCATCTGTATTAAGATGGAAATATCTACACCACTATCTGTATAAACATGGAAATATCTGCCCAACTATCTGTATAAACATGGACATAACTGCACCTCTATCTGTATAAACATGGAAATATCTACACTGCTATCTGCAAAAACATGGAAATATCCACACCGCTATGTGTGTAAACATGGAAATGTCTACACCGCTATCTGTGTAAACAGGGAAATATCTACTCCGCCATCTGTGTAAACGTGAAAATATCTACACCGCCATCCCTATAAACATGGAAATATCTACACTGCCATCTGTATGAACATGGAAATATCTACACCGCCATCTCTATAAACGTGGAAATATCTAAACTGCTATCTGTATGAACTTGGAAATATCTACACTGATCTCTGTATAAAATTGAAGTTATCTACAGCATTATCTCTATAAACACGGAAATATCTACACTGCTATCTGTATAAACATGGAAATATCTAAACCGCTATCTGTATAAACATGGAAATATCTACAACGCTGTCTCTATAAACTTGGAAATAACTACACCACTATCTCTGTAAACATGGAAATATCTAGACCGCCATCTCTATAAACATGGAAATATCTACACCACCATCTGTATAAACATGGAAATATCTATACCGCTATCTGCATAAACATGGAAATATCTACACTGCCATCTCTACGAACATGGAAATATCTACACCACCATCTGTACAAACATGGAAATATCTATACCGCCATCTGTATGAACATGTAAATATCTACACCGCCATCTGTATGAACATGGAAATATCTACACCGCTGTCTGTATGAACATGGAAATATCTACACCGTTATCTGTATGAACATAGAAATATCTACACCGCTATCTGTATGAACATGGAAATAGCTACACCGCTATCTGTACGAACATGGAAATATCTACACCGCTATCTGTATGAACATGCAAATATCTACACAGCTATCTGTATATCAATGGAAATATCTACACTGCTATCTCTATTAACATGGAAATAACTACACTGCTATCTGTATAAACATGGAAATATCTACACAGCCACCTGTATGAACATGGAAATATCTACACTGCCATCCGTACAAACATGGAAATATCTACACCGCCATCTGTATGAACATGGAAATATCTACACCGCTAAATGTATGAACATGGAAATGTCTACACCGCTATTGGTATGAACATGGAAATATCTACACCGCTATCTGTATGAACATGGAAATATCTACAACGCTATCTGTATGAACATGGAAATATCTACACCGCTATCTGTATGAACATCGAAATATCTACACCGCCATCTGTATCAACATGTAAATATCTACACCGCCATCTGTATGAACATGGAAATATCTACACGGCTAACTGTATGAACATTTAAATATCTACACCGCTATCTGTATGAACATGGAAATATCTACACCGCTATCTGTATGAACATGGAAATATCTACACCGCTATCTGTATGAACATGGAAATATCTACACCGCTATCTGTATGAACATGGAAATATCTACACCGCTATCTGTATGAACATGGAAATATCTACACCGCTATCTGTATGAACATGGAAATATCTACACCGCTATCTGTACGAACATGCAAATATGTACACAGCTATCTGTATATCAATGGAAATATCCAGACTGGTATCACAATAAACATGGAAATAACTACACTGCTATCTGTATAAACATGGAAATATCTACACCGCCATCTCTATGAACATGGAAATATCTACACCGCCATTTGTATGAACCTGGAAATATCTACACCGCCATTTCTATGAACATGGAAATATCAACACCGCCATTTGTATGAACATAGAAATACCTACACCGCCATCTGTATGAGCATGGAAATATCTTCACCGCCATTTGTATGAACATGGATATATGTACACCGGCATCTGGATGAACATGGAAATATCTACACCGTAATCTGCATGAACTTGGAAATATCTACACAGCTATCTGAATATACATGGAGATATCTACACAGATTTCTCTATAAATATGGAAATAACTACATCGCTATCTCTATAAACTTCGAAATATCTACACCGCCATCTGTATGAACATGGAAATATCTGCACCACCATCTGTACGATCACGGACATATCTACACCGCCATCTGTATTAAGATGGAAATATCTACACCGCTATCTGTATAAACATGGAAATATCTGCCCAACTATCTGTATAAACATGGAAATATCCGCACCGCTATCTGAATAAACATGGAAATATCCGCACCGCTATCTGTATAAACATGGAAATATCTACACTGCTATCTGCATAAACATGGAAATATCCACACCGCTATCTTTGCAAACATGGAAATGTCTACACCGCTATCTGTGTAAACATGGAAATATCTACACCGCCATCTGTGTAAACATGAAAATATCTACACCGCCATCTCTATGAACATGGAAATATCTACACTGCCATTTGTATGAAGATGGAAATAACTACAAAGCCATCTCTATAAACGTGGAAATATCTACACCGCTATCTGTATGAACTTGGAAATATCTATACTGCTCTCTGTATAAAATTCAAATTATCTACATCATTATCTCTATAAACATGGAAATATCTACATTGCTATCTGTATAAACATGGAAATATCTACACCGCTATCTGTATAAACATGGAAATATCTTCACCGCTATCTGTATAAACATGGAAACATCTACAACGCTGTCTCAATAAACTTGGAAATAACTACACCACAATCTCTGTAAACATGGAAATATCTAGACGGCCATCTCTATAAACATGGAAATATCTACACCACCATCTGTATAAACATGGAAATATCTATACCGCTATCTGCATAAACATGGAAATATCTACACCGCCATCTCTATGAACATGGAAATATCTACACAGCCATCTGTAAGAACATGGAAATATCTATATCGCCATCTGTATGAACATGTAAATATCTTCACCGCCATCTGTATGAACATTGAAATATCTACACCGCTAAATGTATGAACATGGAAATGTCTACACCGCTATTGGTATGAACATGGAAATATCTACACCGCTATCTGTATGAACATGGAAATATCTACACCGCTATCTGTATGAACATGGAAATATCTACACCGCTATCTGTATGAACATGGAAATAGCTACACCGCTATCTGTATGAACATGGAAATATCTACACAGCCATCTGTATCAACATGTAAACATCTACACCGCCATCTGTATGAACATGGAAATATCTACACCGCTAACTGTCTGAACATTTAAATATCTACACCGCTATCTGTATGAACATGGAAATATCTACACCGCTATCTGTATTAACATGGAAATATCTACACCGCTATCTGTATGAACATGGGAATATCTACACCGCTATCTGTATGAACATGGAAATATCTACACCGCTATCTGTATGAACATGCAAATATCTACACAGCTATCTGTATATCAATGGAAATATCCAGACTGGTATCACAATAAACATGGAAATAACTACACTGCTATCTGTATAAACATGGAAATATCTACACCGCCATCTCTATGAACATGGAAATATCTACACCGCCATTTGTATGAACCTGGAAATATCTACACCGCCATTTCTATGAACATGGAAATATCAACACCGCCATTTGTATGAACATAGAAATACCTACACCGCCATCTGTATGAGCATGGAAATATCTTCACCGCCATTTGTATGAACATGGATATATGTACACCGGCATCTGGATGAACATGGAATTATCTACACCGTAATCTGCATGAACTTGGAAATATCTACACAGCTATCTGAATATACATGGAGATATCTACACAGATTTCTCTATAAATATGGAAATAACTACATCGCTATCTCTATAAACTTCGAAATATCTACACCGCCATCTGTATGAACATGGAAATATCTGCACCACCATCTGTACGATCACGGACATATCTACACCGCCATCTGTATTAAGATGGAAATATCTACACCGCTATCTGTATAAACATGGAAATATCTGCCCAACTATCTGTATAAACATGGAAATATCCGCACCGCTATCTGAATAAACATGGAAATATCCGCACCGCTATCTGTATAAACATGGAAATATCTACACTGCTATCTGCATAAACATGGAAATATCCACACCGCTATCTTTGCAAACATGGAAATGTCTACACCGCTATCTGTGTAAACATGGAAATATCTACACCGCCATCTGTGTAAACATGAAAATATCTACACCGCCATCTCTATGAACATGGAAATATCTACACTGCCATTTGTATGAAGATGGAAATAACTACACCGCCATCTCTATAAACGTGGAAATATCTACACCGCTATCTGTATGAACTTGGAAATATCTATACTGCTCTCTGTATAAAATTCAAATTATCTACACCATTATCTCTATAAACATGGAAATATCTACATTGCTATCTGTATAAACATGGAAATATCTACACCGCTATCTGTATAAACATGGAAATATCTTCACCGCTATCTGTATAAACATGGAAATATCTACAACGCTGTCTCAATAAACTTGGAAATAACTACACCACAATCTCTGTAAACATGGAAATATCTAGACGGCCATCTCTATAAACATGGAAATATCTACACCACCATCTGTATAAACATGGAAATATCTATACCGCTATCTGCATAAACATGGAAATATCTACACCGCCATCTCTATGAACATGGAAATATCTACACAGCCATCTGTAAGAACATGGAAATATCTATATCGCCATCTGTATGAACATGTAAATATCTTCACCGCCATCTGTATGAACATTGAAATATCTACACCGCTAAATGTATGAACATGGAAATGTCTACACCGCTATTGGTATGAACATGGAAATATCTACACCGCTATCTGTATGAACATGGAAATATCTACACCGCTATCTGTATGAACATGGAAATATCTACACCGCTATCTGTATGAACATGGAAATAGCTACACCGCTATCTGTATGAACATGGAAATATCTACACAGCCATCTGTATCAACATGTAAACATCTACACCGCCATCTGTATGAACATGGAAATATCTACACCGCTAACTGTCTGAACATTTAAATATCTACACCGCTATCTGTATGAACATGGAAATATCTACACCGCTATCTGTATTAACATGGAAATATCTACACCGCTATCTGTATGAACATGGGAATATCTACACCGCTATCTGTATGAACATGGAAATATCTACACCGCTATCTGTATGAACATGCAAATATCTACACAGCTATCTGTATATCAATGGAAATATCCAGACTGGTATCACAATAAACATGGAAATAACTACACTGCTATCTGTATAAACATGGAAATATCTACACCGCCATCTCTATGAACATGGAAATATCTACACCGCCATTTGTATGAACCTGGAAATATCTACACCGCCATTTCTATGAACATGGAAATATCAACACCGCCATTTGTATGAACATAGAAATACCTACACCGCCATCTGTATGAGCATGGAAATATCTTCACCGCCATTTGTATGAACATGGATATATGTACACCGGCATCTGGATGAACATGGAATTATCTACACCGTAATCTGCATGAACTTGGAAATATCTACACAGCTATCTGAATATACATGGAGATATCTACACAGATTTCTCTATAAATATGGAAATAACTACATCGCTATCTCTATAAACTTCGAAATATCTACACCGCCATCTGTATGAACATGGAAATATCTGCACCACCATCTGTACGATCACGGACATATCTACACCGCCATCTGTATTAAGATGGAAATATCTACACCGCTATCTGTATAAACATGGAAATATCTGCCCAACTATCTGTATAAACATGGAAATATCCGCACCGCTATCTGAATAAACATGGAAATATCCGCACCGCTATCTGTATAAACATGGAAATATCTACACTGCTATCTGCATAAACATGGAAATATCCACACCGCTATCTTTGCAAACATGGAAATGTCTACACCGCTATCTGTGTAAACATGGAAATATCTACACCGCCATCTGTGTAAACATGAAAATATCTACACCGCCATCTCTATGAACATGGAAATATCTACACTGCCATTTGTATGAAGATGGAAATAACTACACCGCAATCTCTATAAACGTGGAAATATCTACACCGCTATCTGTATGAACTTGGAAATATCTATACTGCTCTCTGTATAAAATTCAAATTATCTACACCATTATCTCTATAAACATGGAAATATCTACATTGCTATCTGTATAAACATGGAAATATCTATACCGCTATCTGTATAAACATGGAAATATCTTCACCGCTATCTGTATAAACATGGAAATATCTACAACGCTGTCTCAATAAACTTGGAAATAACTACACCACAATCTCTGTAAACATGGAAATATCTAGACGGCCATCTCTATAAACATGGAAATATCTACACCACCATCTGTATAAACATGGAAATATCTATACCGCTATCTGCATAAACATGGAAATATCTACACCGCCATCTCAATGAACATGGAAATATCTACACAGCCATCTGTAAGAACATGGAAATATCTATATCGCCATCTGTATGAACATGTAAATATCTTCACCGCCATCTGTATGAACATTGAAATATCTACACCGCTAAATGTATGAACATGGAAATGTCTACACCGCTATTGGTATGAACATGGAAATATCTACACCGCTATCTGTATGAACATGGAAATATCTACACCGCTATCTGTATGAACATGGAAATATCTACACCGCTATCTGTATGAACATGGAAATAGCTACACCGCTATCTGTATGAACATGGAAATATCTACACAGCCATCTGTATCAACATGTAAACATCTACACCGCCATCTGTATGAACATGGAAATATCTACACCGCTAACTGTCTGAACATTTAAATATCTACACCGCTATCTGTATGAACATAGAAATATCTACACCGCTATCTGTATTAACATGGAAATATCTACACCGCTATCTGTATGAACATGGGAATATCTACACCGCTATCTGTATGAACATGGAAATATCTACACCGCTATCTGTATGAACATGCAAATATCTACACAGCTATCTGTATATCAATGGAAATATCTACACAGCTGTCTCTATAAACATGGAAATAACTACACTGCTATCTGTATAAACATGGAAATATCTACACCGCCACCTGTATGAACATGGAAATATCTACACTGCCATCCGTACGAACATGGAAATATCTACACCGCCATCTGTATGAACATGTAAATATCTACACCGCCATCTGTATGAACATGGAAATATCTACACCGCTATCTGTATGAACATGGAAATATCTACACCACTATTGGTATGAACATGGAAATATCTACATCGCTATCTGTATGAACATGGAAATATCTACACCGCCATCTCTATAAACGTGGAAATATCTACACCGCTATCTGTATGAACTTGGAAATATCTACACGGCTCTCTGTATGAAATTGAAATTATCTACAACACTATCTCTATAAACATGGAAATATCTACACTGCTATCTGTATAAACATGAAAATATCTACACCGCTATCTGTATAAACATAGAAATATCTTCACCGCTATCTGTATAAACATGGAAATATCTACAACGCTGTCTCTATATACTTGGAAATAACTACACCACTATCTCTGTAAACATGGAAATATCTAGACCGCCAGCTCTATAAACATGGAAATATCTACACCACCATCTGTATAAACATGGAAATATCTATACCGCTAACTGCAAAAACATGGAAATATTTACACCGCCATCTCTATGAACATGGAAATATCTACACCGTCATCTGTACGAACATGGAAATATCTATACCGCCATCTGTATGAACATGTAAATATCTACACCGCCATCTGTATGAACATGGAAATATCTACACCGCTAACTGTATGAACATTTAAATATCTACACTGCTATCTGTATGAACATGGAAATATCTACACCGTTATCTGTATGAACATGGAAATATCTACACCGCTATCTGTACGAACATGGAAATATCTACACCGCTATCTGTACGAACATGGAAATATCTACACCGCTATCTGTATGAACATGCAAATATCTACACAGCTATATGTATATCAATGGAAATATCTACACAGCTGTCTCTATAAACATGGAAATAACTACACTGCTATCTGAATAAACATGGAAATATCTACACCGCCACCTGTATGAACATGGAAATATCTACACTGCCATCCGTACGAACATGGAAATAACTACACCGCCATCTGTATGAACATGTAAATATCTACAACGCCATCTGTATGAACATGGAAATATCTACACCGCTAACTGTATGAACATGGAAATATCTACACCGCTATTGGTATGAACATGGAAATATCTACACCGCTATCTGTATGAACATGGAAATATCTACACCGCTATCTGTATGAACATGGAAATATCTACACCGCTATCTGTATGAACATGGAAATATCAACACCGCCATCTGTATGAACATGGAAATATCTACACCGCCATCTGTATGAAC